>NC_045426.1:184168312-184468312 GCF_902635505.1 Sarcophilus harrisii | reverse complement strand
TCTCACTCATTTATTTCCTTCCATTCCTATGGTATTTTGAGCCCAAGATTTCAATTTTGCATTGTTATAACATTCTTTTTAATTATCTTCTCCATTTCATCTATCCTGCACATATTTACCAGATTAGTCTTACTAAAAGATCTCTTCTAAATCATTCTCAAAACTTCTCCAGTCACTACAAGATAAATTCCATATTCCTTTACCTGACAATCAAGGCCATCCACAAACTGGTCCCAATTTAATATTCCAAACTTATCTTATCGATTTAAATCTTCAATTTAAATCTTTGCTCTAAGCAGCCTGTTTTATTAACAATCAACTTGCCCATTCCTGCCTTCATGGTTTTGTTTATGTTATTTCCCAAATTTATAATACAATATACTATACTCTTTACCTATCCAAATCCTATCCATCTTTCAAGGTTCAGATCAAGTCCTATCCCTTTCATTTCATTACACATTGAAATCATCCAGATCACCAAAGGACAATTTAACTTTCTTGCTTCAATTTTTCCAAATTTCCAATTAATCCTTTTCATTATTGGCTAGTTGGCTACCTAATCAGGGTTGAATTTCAGTAAATTACTGACAAAAATTTAACTGTGCATTGGGCTTCTCTTGCACAATCACAAATAATACACAAATATGTACATATGTGTGTGTTAGATTCATATATGTGTTGATAAATTTTTAATAATAGCTCTCTATTATCCCACACATTTAAGTATATTTTTTCTTACTAACATTTTGTCTATGTCATTCTTAATCTAAAAAATCAACAAGACAATAAATTGAACTCTAATTTGTAATGTTTGTTGATTTCCAAAGTGTGAATACTCAAAAAGCTTTCATGAATTGGTTACAACTGACTCCAGTACATCCCTAGTCAGATTACCTTCAGATATGCCTCAAAGTTATATTTGTCCCTTAAAAGATAGATATAATTTAAAATTATTCTTCCTTCTGTTTTTAATTCATATTAAAATTATATGAAAATGAGAATTTATTGCAAATTAAGACAACTCTAAGATACCACTACACACCTGTCAGATTGGCTAAGATGACAGGAAAAAATAATGATGATTGTTGGAGGGGATGCGGGAAAACTGGGACATTGATGCATTGTTGGTGGAGTTGTGAACGAATCCAACCATTTTGGAGAGTAGTTTGGAACTATGCTCAAAAAGTTATCAAACTATGCATACCCTTTGATCCAGCAGTGTTACTACTGGGATTATATCCCAAAGAGATTATAAAGAAGGGAAAGGGACCTGTATGTGCACGAATGTTTGTGGCAGCCCTTTTTGTGGTGACTAAAAACTGGAAACTGAATGGATGTCCATCAGTTGGAGAATGGCTGAATAAATTGTGGTATATGAATATTATGGAATATTACTGTTCTGTAAGTAATGACCAACAGGATAATTTCAGAAAGGCCTGGAGAGACTTACATGAACTGATGCTGAGTGAAATGAGCAGGACCAGGAGATCATTATATACTTCAACAACAATACTATACTGATGGACCAGGCCATCCTCAGCAACGAGATCAACCAAATCATTTCTAATGGAGCAGTAATGAACTGAACTAGCTACGCCCAGAAAAAGAACTCTGGGAGATGACTAAAAACCATTACATTGAATTCCCAATCCCTATATTTATGCACACCTGCATTTTTGATTTCCTTCACAAGCTAATTGTACAATATTTCAGAGTCTGATTCTTTTTGTACAGCAAAATAACGTTTTGGTCATGTATACTTATTGTGTATCTAATTTATATTTTAATATATTTAACATCTACTGGTCATCCTGCCATCTAGGGGAGGGGGTGGGGGAGGTAAGAGGTGAAAAATTGGAACAAGAGGTTTGGCAATTGTTAATGCTGTAAAGTTACCCATGTATATATCCTGTAAATAAAAGGCTATTAAATTAAAAAAAAAAAAAAGATATAGTCAATATAATCAATATATTTTAGAATCAGGAAAAAAAAAGAAAATGAGAATTTATTATTATTCTTTCAAATCGTTGCATAATTGGATCTTCTCCCAGAGAATACTGATTAACAAGGTGAACTGTACTGAAATATTGTCCTGTGGTATGGATTAAAGGATATTATCACTTTGATTATACTGACAAAAAGATTATCATAGCATATTCTTTACAGATGAAGACATGTATTATGTATTATGTATTATGAAAAATTGATGTTACCTAATTACCAGAATACATTACTAAAAAAACTGATAAAAAAATTCACATTTTAAAAATGGCTGTGCAGATACTAAAGTAACGCCCCTGCTGTTGGATTAGACCAAATCCCTCAGTAGTTAAATTAGACATAGTTAATTCATTATCACATTCAAGCAGAGAATTGATTTTTACATTTATATTTTACACATATTCCTTGTAGGATTCTTTTTCCCAGAAAGGAAAAAAAAAAAATCAGTCTGAAAAACTTAAGACTGCCTTTTTTAAATTGCTGAGGCTTCTATGTTCCACTAATTTATTCCCATATTTGTGCTCCCTATTTATTGACTTACAAAGTACAAACAGAAATAAACTATTCAACAGTTTCTCACAATGTTCTCCTTTTTCCCTCCTTAGAACTACATTTTATTTGAAGCTATTCTGAATCTTTCAACCTGAGCCACATTTCAATAACGACTATTTAATAATTACAATCATTCCCTTATCTTATTAGCTTGGCATTTCATTTTCCTTGGTCTATGGCACCCTATAGTTCAAGACAAGGAAATCTCTTTGCTGATTAGTTATTTAAGACCAGCAACAATAACCATGCTGGAAAGAAAGGTACTTTGAGAGGATTACATAAGAGCCAGTTCTTAACAGCACCAAACTGAGAGCAGCAAATTACAAACCCAAGTACTTCGTAGCAAGTAACCAAATTGGCTAGTTGAAATGCTAATTGCCATTCAGCAAAGCTAAAGATAGACAGGGGACCTTGTGCTTCATAGAATGACATGCATTTTTACTCTGGTTCTGCGCCATTGTTTTGCTGAGAATCATTTGAAATCTATTCAGAAAGGTAGCTCTTTCCCTAACCTTTAAAAATGTGGGAAATTTCTTTGGCTCTAACCAGCACCACAAATCTGATGTGCCAAAAAACCTGAACAGATGGCTGGATTAAGGCCATGTTAAACCCCTAATAAAGTAGCTACCAATAAAGTATGAAAGAGTTCAAAGCTTAAATATATAGAATCAATTCAAGAAATGTGTTTGGGAAAAAGTTTTTGTATACCAGATGAGCTATTGAGCAAGAACATAATCAACTATTTTTAATTTTTAAAACATGTACATATGATCATATATTCTATTGGTATGAAATATTTATAATGTTCGGGAGAAATAAAAGACATTCTTGAAATAGAAATTGCCCTACCCAAATATGCCAAAAATATTCAAACCATTAAAAGGGCTACTAGCATAAATTTAAAACCAATTTATTGAAATTTATTGAAAATATGCCAAGAGCTCTGAGCTCAATTCAGTTTTCTTCTTCATACAAAAGAGGCATTTCTGTTTGTACTTTACAAACTAAGCATTTAATAAATTCCTGTTGAATGAATGAATAAGAAAGCCTCCCTTCAGCTCCTTTCCTGAATTTTCAAGTATAGCCAATTTATGTCTGATTATAATAGAAAATCAAAATGGCTTTGAGAGTTACCTGTTTAGTAAGCAAAGAGTTGTACTGCTTATGTATAGATTTAAGAATATAGTATATACAAGACACTAGGAAAATAAAAGTAGCTAGCTCCCTTACTCAATTCTCCTCCTTCTTTTCCTTCTGCTCTTCCTCTGCCACACTCCTTCTCAGGCTAACATACATGGGATATGGAGGTATGGCTCTACATGTGGCCCAGCACCTGTCTGGGTGTTGTCTATAAGGAGAAGGACAAGATTATGTGATGATGCCTTACTAGCTGAACATAAAGGAAGAAAAAAAAAGAATGCCTACCATGTGAGGAAAAACTATTTGCCTTACTTTGTTTTAAACAATTTCTTTTTCTTTTCTGAAAGGCCTGGCTAATTCTTAAACATTTTCACTTTTCTTCTGCATCAAATATTTTATTTTATTAACACATAAATATTTAAATGTTAGGGTGACAGAGTAATCAATTTAAATAATAATTCAACTTAAACATAACTTCAAGTGATGATAAAAAGTAGCTTTCATCTTGCCTTTTAACAATTGATAGGTAATGTAAGGTTAATTTGGCAGCCAACTGAACATATTATTTTTCACCACAAATATCAGAATAAAAATATTTTCCCATGGTACATTTCTAACTAAGTGATTTAATAGGAAAAATATTATTTTACAAATTTTAAAATATAGAGGCAATTTTTACCTGAAGAGTTCAATATGTTTGAAATTATATATGAGAAGAGAACATGAAAAATCTACACAAAGATTGAAAGAAAAATGAGCAGTTCAAGTTACAAATTTAGAGATAAGACTCAAGAAAAGTGAGTTGTCCCAGTTAAATTGATGAGTAATTAATTCATTCAATCAATATTTTATTGTCTATTGTGAACACTCATATAAGAGATAGATTGATATATACATAGATACATTTGAAAAGAACTACTGACCATGATTCTGTTTTTTCATTTCTATAAGATTAGAGAGGCAGCAATAGATTAATGGATAAAAATCTGACCACAAAGTTCAGGCTTTCACACATTAACTGTGTAGACTCCATGGAGGATACTTAATCTCTCAGCACTCCCCAAAATACCTTTTGAGACAGTAAAATGCAAAACAGTTGCTGGTATATAGCATTGGTAGTTACCTATATTTTATATAACCCTTACACAGATGAAGTCACAGGTTCACATCTATCCATCCCAATCTTTATTCATTTTTGAAAAATGGTTTTATGCTAAGCTAGGACTCAGGAAGATCTGGGTTCAAATCACACCTCTGACACTTACTAGATCATATATATATATATATATATATATATATACACACACAAACATACATTCATATATGTATGTATATATACATATACATGTATGAAAATGAGCTGTGTATACATAGAGGATATCTTTTATCAAAACGTAAGAAAGGAGCAGATAGATTTCTTTAGACAATTTCATATAGTCAAAAAAATTAAGTCACAAAACTGACAAAAGAGTTAAGATTCTACTGTATTCATTATTTATGATTCTCAGATAATATTTTACTTGACAAATCAAAATGTCATAAAAGGATAGCTTATAAAAAGGCATTTTACACACACATCAAAATCATGCAAAACCCTGTAAAAGATACTACAGAAATGATTTTGTTCAACTGCTGACTGAATCCTGGGATCAATCAAGATGTTAAACAGGTAGTTCACCAATAGATGGATGATATCCTGCATGATGTCTTAGTAAAGGGATGGGGGCTGGACCAATAATTTTGTAGGACATTAAAGGGCAGCACTTTCTCTGCAATATATAGTCTTAGCTGCTGAGAATCCTGATCTCAAGTGTAATATCCAGTGACACTGGCACTATATATCAGAAGAAGATTTAAACCCAGCTCTTCTTAGCTTCAATAATGGATCTCTAGGAATACCATCTTCTAACAAAAGATAGTACAAGATGGATTTTTTTTATTAATGGTAAGAATCTCAAAATGTCCTTATGTTATATGCTATATTCCAAGTTACATTATGCTTCAAAACTACAAAGTCTTGCTTCAGTGAAGTCCAAAGTAACCTCAAAGAGATTTCTCTAATCACCACTGCTGAAAAAATAAAATGAAAAATGTATATGGCCTAGACTATGACATGAAGCATATATTTCTTGTGTTGCAGATAGATGAGTTACATGAAGACTTAAGCAGTATGAGGACATTAGGCTTGAAAGTGGCAATATTTGGGAAACTGCAAGTTGCTTAATGATTCTCAACTGCTTGCTGCCACAAAAACCCATCTCTTTCAAACTCCATAATAACAAAGCACACCATAGTCTTTGGACAAGTAATTTTTCAAGCAGATAGTGAAAAGTTACTTGGTGAGCATGAAGAGGCTATAGCATATTACCAAAAGTCACATGTAAGATATGACATAGTAATTCTACTTAGTTATAAAAATTTATTAGTGAGACCTACATACATGAAAACATAAGATCTAATGGATAACAATAATATTTATATAGCATTTTGAGGTTTGTAAAGCACTTTACAAATACTATCTTACCTTATAAGATGTCACAACTATACATCTAAGTGTCCACTAAATTGAATAAAAATAATTTTAAAAAACAGTATTTAGCAAGCCTAGAGTGTTACTTTTTATTAATTTTACAAAGTAATACAAAAGAGTATTTTCTTTCATTCACTTAAATAGTGGGTTCAAGAAAATAATAAGATGTATGATCTTGAATAAGCAAGATATCTTACCTCTATAGGTCTCATGAGTAGTGTTAAATTAAATGCTCTCTAGGGTCTCTCTGGCTCTGAAATTCCACATTTTGTTAATACTTACCATTCCACATTTTGTAAATAATGGTGAGGGGCCCTCACCCTTGTCTTTTTGAATCAATGAAAAATTATACAGGATATCTCAAATTGTCTTCATACAGCCTTAAGCTTTAATAGCTAACTCACAAGATATATAGATTTATATGTAAAATCTATTTCAATAATGTATATATGCATATATATCTACAAATATATAATGTGTGTATATGTATTAATATATGGATCTCTCTGTAGTCTCAAGGGAATATTCCTTCTTTCTAATTATAAAAGCATTCTCTTGAACAATAAAGGTTCAAGGGCAATTCAAAGTAGAAAGCTCCTTGGTCATACTTTTTGCCTGATAACTTTTTCTCCACGCTGACTAGACATTAAAATGTCATCTAAGAGCCAAATTGTATCTTACTTACTATACCCATAAAACTGATACTACTGAATAAATGTTCAAACTCTGCTTACTGAAGCCAAACAAAGTACTATTTATTGTTTAAAAAATATGGTGTCAAAGTATCAGCGGAGTTTTAAGCTTTAAAATTGTACTGGGAATTTTGGAACACATTAATAATGAATAAATCTCAGCTCTATCTTACTAGATCAGAAGCTAATACTTTTATCCAATTTATATTTATTCCTCATATTTGAAGATAACCTTTGATTCAGTCAATTTTTGAATCATTCATGGAAGCTCTATGAATCATGGAAACCTGCTCTGACTATTAAACTTTCAAATTCAGTGTGTCCCAAAAGTATTTAATAAAATTTCAAGCTTTTGAAACACAATATATTTTGATTATCTTTTAAAATTACCATATTTTAAAATTGGGTATTTTTGTTATATTCCACTGTCTCCATCAGGCTTTATTTAGTATCCCCTACAGACTGTATTTTTACACAAGTTAATACCTGCCACTTAATTCAACAAGTTAGTGTCTCAACATGTGACTTAGTGTTATTTTCTAACTTTATCTTTTTTTAATCTAAGTTTTATTTTCTCTTCCATTCTGATTTGACAGATTAAATACATTTCTTCTACATTCTAAGGTTGCAAATCACAAAAACTAGTAAGAATCATGCAGATTTAAAGTAATGCTCTGTTAGTGTAAGTTTTATTTTTATCAGCTTTATTCTAACACCTAGTGAATTAGCTGCACCTTTGAGGTCTAGTGTCAAGTAATAAATTCATTGTGGGTGGAGGTCACTTTCAGCTATACTAATGAAGCACATGTTTAAGGCCAAGTATTTTGTAAATTGTAAGCTCTACATCTGTAAAAAAAATTTTAAAAATTTATAAGTAACAAAATGCTAAGCTTGACTTTTAAAGCATTTTTTCAGGCAGGTGAAAGCTGGAGATCGTTTTCACATTTCCAAACAGATTTATTTCTCAACATTAAGTTAAATAGTAATCATTTTAAAAGATCGTTTGGAAGCTTCAAAAACTACTTTCAAGCAATTTTCTATTTGAAATCATATTTTAGACACCTCTCCAGAACACAATCTACAAATTTATTCTATGAAATGTGCTTTAATGTAGAACACACAGGAGACTCCTTTTTTTTTTTTAAGGATATTTCAAATGTTTCGCTATTATTTAATATCTATGGAATAATGCTCACACTTAATTTTCAATTTTGCTTTTTAAAATTTAAGCTATGATTAAACTTAAAGAATTGGAGAGGGGAGAGAAAGAAAGGAAAACTCCACATTTAATTATTTCATTTTCAACTTCTTTTATAACACAACCAACTTTTCGAAGGGATACAAAGGCTTGAAAAGATGGAAATGGGAAGGGCAGCAGGTTGCCTGCTAGGGTTCATTCAGCCCGCGGTCAGCTCCCCGACGCTCTACAGCCGGCTCGCTGGGGGCCAAGACTTGAAGAGCACTTAGCTCAGCGCGGCTCAGCCGTAGGACTAACCAGACAGAGCAGCTTCAGTTGCCGCCAGCATCCCCCAGCCCCCAGCCCCGCCACTTACCCCCCGCCTTCTTACAACAGGTGCTGTGGGGCTGGAGAATCTCCACGTCAAGGGAGCGCACAGACTACATGGTGATGCTCCCTGAATTGCACCCTCCCCCGCCTGCCAGATTCCTACCTGGATCCGAGGACAAGGACATCCGTGTCCTTTGGACAAAGCCGTTCAAGAACACGGGCTCCACTGCCACTAATCTCCTTTCCCAGTTAGCCTTCTCCCAGGCTTCTCACTCTCTCCTGCTATCTAGATGCTTAGGGAAACTCGGTCCTCTCTCCCCCCCCCCCTCCCCATTCCTCCAGCTCCAATAGAACTAGCGGCTCTTGGGGCCCCGAGTACCTGACCGGAAGAGCAGGGGTGGACGGCCACAACAATGCGCGCTCCGCTGCTCAGCAGGAACCAGGAGGCTCTTACTCTGTCGCCCGAAACACCCTGCTTCGGGCCTCCTCAGTGGTCTCTCCCAACAGAGAGGCGCCCCAGCTGGCCCGCGTGGGCGCGTGGCGAAGGCTCTCTCTGGCGTGGAGGTAGCCTGCGCTTTGCCAGAGTGCACCCTACTCGTGCGGCCGGGCTGAAATCTCTCAGGGAACTGCGGTTTACCTAGAGAGCCTGCGGTGACTCCCGTCTTAGTTTAGAGGCTCGGAATAAGCCCGATTATCTCATCTACAGGAGAAATGTCAGAAGGGAGCCTGTCCAAAACAGCTCATCTCGAAGGGCTGTTAACGCTTTTTCTTGCTCGAAACTCCAGCAAGGGCTTTAAGGCTTGCAGTATTTGAAAAACTGACGGTCAGAACAAGTTTCCATGAATCATAAAATCTGACAAAGAAGCCTGCTACAAACATATGACTCTTTTGATTTCAGCGCAGCCGCCGCAGGGGTCAACTTTATTGGCACTTTCCTTCCTCTAAGGCACACCTGCAACAGTGGGCAAACCTCAGGCCTTTTCTTCTAAAAGATATTATGCTTTTAAAGTTGCGTGTTTCACATAGCACCTTTATAGAACATATGGACTTCTTGAATTCCCATAATTTTCTAGCTGGAAGGTTCATTGGGAATCTAATGCTGGAGAATTTGTTGAGAGAGACCCAGAGAAGTGGCTTAGTTGAAGTCACACAACTTAATACCGGAGCTTGACCAGATAATAGATCTCTTCAATTCTCAACCCAGCGCTTAAACCTTTCATAATCTGTGGATACTACCAGAAAAGTTGTTTGTTTGTTTTCCCTGAGGCAACTGGAGTTAAATGACTTGCCCTGGGTCACGCAGCTAGGAAGTGTTAAGTGTTTGAGGGCAAATTTGAACTCAGGGGCTCCTGACTCCAGAGCCGGTGGTCTATCCATTGCGCCACCTAGCTGCCCCAGGAAAGAAATTTTTAACTCATTCCTGAAAACAAGTTCAATATGGCATTGAAGTAAAAAATCACGAGTGAAGAAAGAATTTAAAAAAGCAATAAAACAGAACAATGCTGTTTGCCACAGGGGCTGCTGGGATCACCAAGGCCCTGCCTCTGGCTGGCTCTGCAGTTCCTACTTCCAGGAGTGGCCACTGTCTTTTCCAAAATGGTAACATATTTGGCACCAATGCTTATGATTGGCAGAATTGGGAGGATGCTGACTTCTCTTTTATGTATCAGACATGCCTTGGAGAAAATCCCTATATCCGGAGATCAAAGAAGTGTGTAACAGAGTGTCTACCATACTACAAATGAAATGTTCTCACAATTGTACCTTATGGGTGAAAGGAGAATGTAAAAGAATATGAGAAGCCTACAGATGTTGTTGATCCTCTTGCTGATCAGAACATCAGTAATGGCTATTATGTTATTAATGATCCTGGGGGAGATAAGCTCCAAAAGGCAACTTCAACAACACCATGTTTGGACCCACCAGATAATGAGACCATTATCATCCTATATATTGGTGGGCTGGAGACACAATCTGTGAAATTGATGTCAGAAAACATTTTTTCCAGTTTGGTAAGATCCAAAAAATAATAGTTGTTCATAGAGGCAGCAATATTCTTTCATCCAGTTCTTTACAAGACCAACTGCAGAGATACCTGCTGAAGTTCTTCAACAAACTATTGTAAATGGGCACAGATGTAGAGGGTCGCAGATAGTGGGGAATCCTGGGAGAGGTATAAGACCCTTTAGTTCAGTGGAACCCTGCTGATGTGTCTGATTTGGTTCCCCATCCCTCCTAGGGGCTTCTCAGCCTTCCTGAGAAGGCAGGGGGCATGACAACCTGGGTTGTAATTAAAGCAGAGTTATACTAAAGTAGCAAGGAAACATCTGCACACAATAGCAAGTTGTTTATGTGGTCCTGCATGCATGTGCAGTATGGCATATATAAGTGTATTAGTATAAGGCTGAGAAAGTTTTGGATAAACAGACTCCTGCTTGACCATCTTTGTGAGTTCTGCCCCCTTTCACTCCTCACCCATGATCAGGATTCGAGCTGATACCGAAATCCTCTAGTGAGCCGGTCGAGACACACAGGCTTACTGTGTAATGAGGAAGATCCCAGGCAACCAGATGAGGGAAAAAAGGAAAAATTAAATCACCAGATTCTGGAATTAAGTGGGAGCCTCCTCCCCAAATTAAGAACTTCCTAGGACTTCCTAGAGTTCTTCCTTCTCCTCCAACAGTTAAAAAAGAAGCCTCTGCCAGTTATTTTATCTCCCTTCCAGTGGTCTATCATCAGTGGTTAATATTGCCCTGCCCCCTCTTCTTAGGATTGTACCTACACCCCTATTAGATTTTGGACCACATGTATTTCACCCAAAGGGCCTACCCTCTTCCTTCATTCAAGCTCCAGGATCCACCTACCATCCTTCTTAGGGTCCCCAGAGGATGGGGACTCATGCAAGAAAGCAAAGCAGTTCCTAATATTCTGCTACAATGGTGGGCTCTGAGGAGGAAATAGCACTTTAAAAATAAAATTTGAAGATCTTAAGAATTTTAAAAAATGTTAAAAAGCAACAAAATAACTTACATTTGTAATGCCGGAGAAACTGAGGCAAGATAGAGATTAGAGAGTTTTTAATAATTTATTTGAAAGGGAGAGATTTACTGGGACCAAATGGATCCATGGTTTGGTCCCAGGGCTGAATGAGACTATCATCTCCAAGAATCCAGCAAACAATGAGAGTTCTCAATGACATATACACACATAGCTCAGCTACAGGGGTAGGACCAAGGCAGGTGTGGAGTCAGTGTTGAGAGCAGGAACAGGATTATTGATCCAATTCTGACAGGATGGGGGGAGGAACGGGGAAATCTGATAAATTGGGATTATAGAATGGGAAGAGGCACCCAACATTCTGATAAGATGGAAGGTTTTCCTCCTTATCTGGATCATCATGATTAGGAGGGAGGGGTGATGTTGCAGGATTGACCAGAACAATTAAGAACTGAGGCAGAACAATTCAGGGAAACTGAGGAAGGACAATTTAGGGAAACTGAGTCAGGACAATTCGGGAAACTGAGTCAGGACAATAAAAGAGAACTGTGGCACAAGACATTAAAATTAAATTTTATAAATTTCAAAGTGCTTTTCTCTCAACAATCCTTTGAAGTTGGTATCAAGTATTAATATTCCCATTTTATAAATGGATGAATGGAAGATGAACATCCAATTCAACAAACATTTGTTGTAACTCCAGACTGCAAAGGAGTGTGCTAGAAGTTAGGAATACCAAGACAAAACAAAAATAGTCACTGCCTTCAAGGAACTTACACTCTGAAGGATGGGGGCAAGGCTATGGTAAAACATTTACACAGAGAAATAAATAAAGGTAATTTGATAAGGGAGGAAGTGCTAGCAAGTAGGAGATCAAGAAAGGGAATACCAAGTTTGTCTTTGAAGAAAGCTAAAAATTCTAAGAGGTAGGGGTAAAGAGAAAGTACAATCCAGGCATCAGAAGATTTTTGCCATGCAAAAGCAAAGATGGGAGAATTAATTATTCAGTCTCTGAGGAACAGCAAATGGATAAATTTGGTTAGAATGAAGAGTCTATGAAGGGGAGTAATAGAAAATATCTGAAAGTTGAGTAAAGATTAAATGATGTTCTCACCATTTCACAGCAAATAAGTGTCTGCCAGATCTAAAACTTAGTATTCTTTTGGCAATTTTTTTTTATTTCCCTGACTTATTCTTGTACAAAACCATTTTGAATAGTCACCTAGAGCACCACACATATTTCTGGGTGCTATATTTCAAGAATGATACAGGATTTAGAAAATGTACAGAGGTAAAATTGAAATAATCAAATGAATCACAGAAAAGAAAAGAACTCTTCTACCTGGAAAGATGTAAACTACAAATTGTTGGTGTTGGAAAGGACCTTAGACACAATCAAGACCAACCACCTCATCTTACAGCTATATAGAAATGCATAAATGCAGTTATTTATCCAAGATCATCCAGCTAATTAATAACTGATCCAGAAGTAGGACTCAGGTCTCTTCACTCATAGGCTGTGACTAGTTGATTTGATTATAACCACTGAATCAATTATTCACATAGACACCATAGAGAACAAGGTACTGAGGGAAAAAAAATGTTCTTGCTATGATAATTTTATATTTTCAACTCACTGTATTATATCATTAAAGGCATACTGATTTATGTCTTGGTTAAAGTTGTTCCTTAGTCAAATTCATTGGAACACTGACAAAACTAATATTTCAAAACTATTCTTTGTTTTGTTGAATTCCAAAATCCAAAAATTGTCAGGATGTTATCTGCTAGAAGGTACAACTTTTCTACTCTCATCTGGTCAAGACCACTGGAGAGAAATTCTTTGTAAAAGGAATTTTAAAACATGCTTATAGAAACTTGGGTTACTAAAATTGACCCATCTAGATTCTCTGATGATGTGGACCTGCCTACAAAGTCTTAAAATCATCCTCAGGAACATAGTCATTCCTACATTCATAGACCCTGCATATTCACCTATTCCAATACCTCTCTTCCCTAAAAGAGATCAGACATCACATTAACCAGTGAGGATCACTTTTTGCTGAGTCTCATTCTAACAAGCAGATGATAAATTTAGCCTGCCTACAGATAAGTGGAATCCAAAAGGCCTGAAACTTCTCAAAGGAATTATCACAAGGAATTATCCTTGGTCTTAGGATGACCTCTGATAATGATGTATTGACCTTGCTGACCACCAAAGATTTCTTGATTCTTTCATTTGCTTGATTCTTTGCTACCACTTGAAATTCAGATGATTTAAGACTGGCAGACTTTGCTTGGTCTCATCTCTTGCTTCTTGCTATTAACTCCATTGACTTCAGACTTTGACCTTCTCACTGCTTAACTGATTTATGTCCTACCCACGTTCACAAATGGAACATCCTGTCATTTCATCTGCATAAAGTCCAATTTTGTTCACCTAGGTGCTCTCAATTAGCTCTTCCCACATGCACTGGCCTAGGCTAGTGACTGATTAGTTCTTGTCTCAACAGGAACCAGATAAAAGTCCTAAATATGAGGAAGGAGGTATCTGATTCACCAAGGTACCACCTTTCTTTCATGATTGTCTTTAATCTGTAATTTTATTCTCCTTCCTCATTAATTGCCTGTAATACGGTTCTGCCACATTGCATCCCTTTTGGTTTGTGCCTTTCTGGTTCTTACCCAACTTTATGTCTGTATCATTTCTGTATAGATCTTTCCATAACCGGTTCTTAAAATATATATTCTTATTGTAGCTATCTCACTGAGTTCTAACCTCATACCTGCTCTGACATTTCACTGTCAACTGACGGCTCTTTACCCAATGAAAGAATTTCATAGAATTTAGCTTAGGATCATTTGATTTCTAGATTACCTTTTCTTCTCCCCCTCCCACCATCTTTTGTGCCTACCCCACTGCTATCCTGCACATGATCTCCAGAAACTCATAATCCTGCAAGATGACATCAACTCTAAAATTCATACTTCCTTAGTAGCCCATTACATCTGTCCTCCACTCCCCCCCCCATCTCTGATCAGAGAAAGTGGGAAAGTGGACTTCAAACAGTGCCTTCCCCAACTCCATTATTTATGGAGATTGCTCAGGGCAGAGATTTCCCTACCTAGCTACAGGATTTTATCATGTCTTCTGTAGTCAGTACTCTCTCTCCCCACTTTTCATATTCTTTTTATATGTTCTCTTTCCCCCATCGGATTGTGAGCTCCTTGACAGTGACAAAAGGTCACCAAAGGGTCTTTTGCCTTTCTTTGTATCCCTACTTCTTACCATAATGCCTAGTGCAAAGTTGGCACTTAAATGTTTGATGACTAAACTGCCATGATAGTTGATTTTCAGATAGTCTATCTACTTGAAATCTGTTCCTTTCATTTTCCCACATATTGAAATCTTATAATAGGGATAAAACTTCAATTTCTTCCTCATGCCTCCCTGACTCCCCACGCTTGAACTGTTCTCCCTCTCCTCTGAATTCCTGTAGGGCAGAAGGTCTGGAATATTTATTGATACTTACTTATTGCTACTTAGCCACATTCATGGAATCACAAAATCTCAGAAAGGAAAGGTCATCAAACACCATATAGCTGAAGTCTTGCCTAAACAAGGATAAACCCCTACAATATCCCTGAAAAGTATTCATCCAGCCTTAACCTGAAAAGCTCTAGTGAGAACTCAAGATCTCTGAAACAGCCCTTTCCTATTTGAGATGGTTCTAAATATTAAGTTTTTCTTTACATCACACCTACATGTTTCAGCTTGAAAGTACCTTAGGAAATTATCTAGACCAATACCCTCATTTTTGCAGGTAAAAAGACTGAGGATCAGAGAAGTAACTTAACAGTGGCTGAGCCAAGATACACGATATCTCAAGTATCACACCATGGTATCCCCTAGGCTCTTTTTGGCTTAGCCCCTGCAAAGGAAAAGTTGAAAAGAAAATCCTATGACAGCTGGCAATTGTACTATACTGAGAGAGGTGTCAGTTTATAAACAAAAGACTAGCTTGAAATTTGTGAAACTATACCCCAAAACATAGGCTGAACCTCTAGGCCTGAAACTCTCCCTCATCATCTAGATTTCATGGTTTCCTTGAAGTCTAAGCTTAAATCCTACTTCTGCAGGAATCCCTTCCAAATCTTCCCTAATTTTAGTGCTTTCCTTCAGAGATTATATCCAATTCATTGGGTGTATGTATGTATAAACACACATATACACACACACATATATCTTGTTTGTATATAGTTTGCATGTTGTCACCCCCATTAGAGTGTGAATTCCTTGAGAACAGGTGTTGTTTTTGCCATTCTTTGCATTGCCAGTGCCTGACATACAGAAGGTACTTAATAAATGCTTCTTGATTTGATTTGAAGTGATTCACAATATCCAGGAGTGAGGCAGCTGAACCAAAAGTATCATCTAAAATAGTGCTTAGATTATTTTCATTTCCTATGCAGATACTTTACCCCCCACTTTAAATTCAATTATACAAGCTAAAATTTTATATTGAATAAGTTTATATATGAAATAGTAATAATGTGAAAAAGTTGCAATGTTGTATTGTTAAGAACAAAAGTGTACAGGCCCTTAAAAGTATTTAATTTTTATAAACCCTTTAAAGTGTAAAAAAATAAATAAATAAAATAGTGCTTCGGTAACGATGGAGAATATAGTTTAAAACAAAAAGATAGATATCTTGACCTAAGAATTATGACCCCTAATTTAAAAAAAAACAAAATATTGCTCTAGGAGAGTCCCAAATCCCTAAATCAATCTGAAATATCATTCTTCCTTTAGGTCATTGTTTCTTAACCTGGAGTTCATGAATTTAAAAAAAATTTTTTTTAACTTTTCAGTTTTTAATTTTCTCCTTTTACCCCCTCATTCACCTATGAGAAAGCAAGAAATATAATACCCAATATAGATTAAACATATTTCTACATTATCTGTGCTACAAAAGACAAATAAAAGAAGAAAGTAAAAAAAATATATATACTTCATTCTGCACTTGGAGTTCATTGGTTCCCTCTCTGGATATAGTTAGCATTTTTCATCATGAGTTCTTGGAAACTGTCTTGGATCATTGTATTGATCAGATTAGCTTAGTCTTTAACAGTTGACTTATTACAATATTTGGTTATTATGTACAATGTTCTCATAGTTCTGTTCACCTCACTTTATATCAGCTCATATAAGTTTTTCTAGGTTTTTCTGACACTATTCACTTTACTTCTTTTAGCACAATAGTATTCTAACACAATCGTATGCTGCAACTTGTTTAGCTATTCCCCAATTGATTTGCATCCCCTCAATTTCCAATTCTTTGCTACCACAAGAAGCATTGCTACAAATATTTGTGTATATGTGAGTCTCTCTAAGTCTCAAAAATCTCTTTGGAGTAGAGTCCATGAATTTTTAAAAAATATTTCAAAGGTAAATTTCAATATAATTGGGGGGTTTTTGGTAATACTATATATTTTATTATGTGCATCTAAAAATATTATTCTGAATAGGGGTCTATCCACTTCATTCTAAAGATGTCTATGGCACAAAAAAAGGTTAAAAACTTCTGCTTTAGATCTTCCATATTGTAAGTGACAAGAAATGAACCCTCCTATTGTAAATGCTGTAGACTTCTGTATGCTCTTGCCAGTCTTGGCCCTCAATTCTAGTCCAAAACTGTATAACACATTTCCACAAGTGAGCTGCCCAAGATATATTCTTAAGATACAAAGCATAAGCCCAAGTAATTTCTTATCTATGGGAATAAATTGAGTAACAAGATGCATTCATTACTATTTAGAATTACCCTAAATAACCAATATAAAAAGTTAAATTAACTCTGCTGCAAAAAGAGTTTGGTATTAGTAAGCTGGCAAACTTATTTCTTCAACAATCAAAACAATACACACTTAACTGTGACAGAGAATCAGAGTCCTTCCTAATGATTTGAGAGGTTAATAATTTGTTCAGGGTCACACAATTTTGAAATGTATCAAGGCCAGGATTTGACTTTACAGGGCTAGTACAGAATCACCTATATTAGTCCACTCTGCCTTGAAGATAAATTAGAATATTTCTTAGACTTTCAGATTTTTCTTATGTAGTCTTCCCAGTCAGTAAAACACATTCAACGAGACAAAAATTGCCCTGGCAAAAATTGTTTCTGATGCTTGAACAAGAAAGCAAGTGATTTTTGAAAGGTTGGTTGATTATGTTATTTTACTGGAATGCCAAAATGTCACTACTACTTCTAGGCATAGGACTGTTTTTTCTTGATTAAAGCTTTCCATTCCTTTGACCAAATAGTAGTACTTCTAACCCTCTGTAGATCATACTAAATGAGAAGTTGAAAGATTGTTTTTCAGAGTTAAGTTGGAATTTGATGCAAAAGTACTTTTTATTTCCCAATTCTTGCTTTTTTATTAAACTTTGAAAAAGTTTTCTGTTTTGAAATTGGTAGTATAGCTATTTTGCCATGCTAAAATTCATAACTAAAACTCAGTAACAAAACAAAAACATAAAAGAGTAATAATCATATTAAATTTAAAATATCTACAAGAATGACATTAAATGTCAGGTCTCTTTTAAATGCTTCCAAAATTTTTTTATATTTTAAGTTAATCTTTCTACCTGTGAAAACTTGATATTAGCAAGTTTTTGTATTCGGTGTATCTAAAAAAGTAGAATTGTTATAAAACAGCTTTACAATAATACTTTTGAATATTTTTTCTTTTCAATAGAATATAGATGTGATAATTAAGAAAAAGACATACATAATGGTTAAGCAACTCTATCAAACATTTGCTTAAAATCAAGTTACAGAAAAATGGATTCATTGCTTTCTAGCAAATCAATATTATCTTTTTGTAAATCTAAAAAAAAATACTAAATCATCTTCATCACGAGTTTGTGAGTCCATGTTGTGGACAGGAAATAAGTTCTCTTATATATTACATAGTTTCACTGTATACTAGTAAAGAGTGACTAAAAAAAAAATAAGAATCATGTCTTCCATGGAAAAAGATTTTAAACATTTAGTTTCTTTAGTTAAGAAAAAATCTTTACTTCACATGATGCCTAAGAATCTATCCAGATCAGCAGATAAAAATTTTCATTCCTCAATAAACAGCATATCTTATGATTATTTTTCTTCTATTTTAAAGGGGATTTTTAAAAAAGAAACCATGTAAAACCAGCTCATTCAATCTTTTTTTAAAAGTCACTCCTAGTTCATGCCCACCATGTGTGGTGCTTCCCTGTGGTTTGTTATTTTACTTCAATGGCAGGGGGAGGAAACCAACAAAGCCCAGCGGCCACACTGCATATCACAATGTAACCATGGAAGCATTTGTCCACTTGTCAGAGTCCCCTAAGAATGATTCAGCCATTCATTTCATTGAATCAATATTGAAGCTTTTAAGATTTATGGCTTTAGGTTTGAGAAAAAACTAATAACACATTTTCTTCCTTTCTTAGAATACACTTCTTGTTAAGAGTAAATTACTAGAGTTTTTTAAAACACATTTTATTGATGAGAATGGGTTCTAGTATTATGTGTCGCTATAGAAGAATTACTCAATGATATATTTTCATTAACATGTAGTGAAAAAAAAACTTTAAATTTTTCAAAGGCATTCTATGTATAATACCTCTAGAGGAAAGCAAGAACCACAAATAGTGACCAAAGATGAAGAACACATTGTGATCTACTTGAATTGTGCCTCTTTTAAATGACTTATAAGTTAATGACTATTTAAATGGAGCGAAACAATCTTTTGGTGTGAAGTATTTAAATTTTTTCTCTGATTATATTCTGCCTTTGGGGGAAAAAGTGTTAACAAATTTTTAAAGTTCAATTGTTAGCATTTTCTTATTAATCAAAAGAATAAACCTCTAAAAAATTCAAAGTTTTAAAATTAAAATGTTGGGTTTTTTAAACATGTATTTACAATTACAAGTGTTTTAATGGGACAGAATGCACAGAATAAGTCCACTTTTTGAATTTCAGTATTCAACATATACATTTTCAGCAGAAATAATTTGGTATATTTATGTAATATTGTAAATAATTATAATCCTATTTGAAGGGTAAATTTAGGGAATTTAAAATGCTTTTCAAGCCGCTTTGTTCACATTTCTTCTTTGAGGATTTTTTGTTTGTTTCTTTAAAGGAAAGGATTTTGAGCTTGTATCTGAGTAAAAATCACAATATCTTTAATACTGCATTAATTTAATGGTCAAACCAAAATGCTAACTCCCTTACCTTCCCTTAGTTTAAAAAAAAATGCAAGATAGAAGAATGTGTTGGTTATTTTTGATAATTGTGCGATCATAGGTGGTCACTATTTCAAAGAAAACCATCTACAAATAATACATTATTATCCTAAATTATAACTGTGCCCCTTTTTCAGGGTCATTTGACCACCAAATATTTATTAAGCATCTAGTATGTACCAAATGTTCATTGTGCTTAATGCTAAATATACAAACACAAACAAAATAGAAAACCATCCTTGTCTTCAAGGAGCTTACAATCTATCTAGTAGGGGAAGAAAACACGTAAAAGGGAGATGGCAAGGGCCAGACAGAGATTCTGCACGTGGGGGAATATAATGTACACTGGCAAAGTATACAACAGAATGTAAAAACTACAATTTTAAGATAGTGAAAATATTCAACTTTTTGTTTTTGTAGTTGTTTGCCCACCATAAGGAAAGAGTATCCCAAAGTACTGGAAACATCTTCTTCAGTCGTTTCAGTTGTATATGACTTTTCATGACCCCATTTAGGGTTTTATTGGCAAAGATACTGGGTTGATTTGCCACTTCTTTCTTCAGCTCATTTTACAGATGAGAAAACTGAAGCAAACAATTAAATGCTTTGCCCATTCCCATAACTAGTAAGAGTCAGACATGTGAGTTGAATTCAGGTCTTCTTGAGCCCAGGCACTCTATCGACTAAACCACCTAGCTGCTATCCTGGAAGCATACAACTTCAGAACATAATAATACAAATAATAATTATATTTTACATATTATATTTTAACTGATAAAACCAGGCCCTCTATTAGTGATAGATATAGGAATAGGTGCTACTAGTAGTAATGGAAGCTAAATGAATACTTAAGAGATGCATAGGCTAAGGGTAAACAGTTCTCAAAAGAATTGCAAACTAACAACCACATGAAAGAATGATCCAAATAACTAATAATTAGAAAAATTTAAATCAAAACAATTCTGAGGCTCTACCTTTCTAAGTAAAGAAAGCAAAGAAGAGGCATATTAGTGTACTGCTGGTAGAACTGTGAATTGTTATAATTCTTCTGTAAAGCAATTTGAAATTATTTTATAAAGTGATTAAAAGATTCTAGTGCTAAGCATATGCTTCCCAAAGGTTACTGACAAAAATAAGGGCTTCCAAGATATTTGTATCTGTGCTTTTTGTGATCACAATGAACTAGAAACAAAGTAGATGCTCTCTGGGGAATTGCTGAACAAATTGTAGTACATGAATGTAATGGAATATTATTGTACCATAGAAAAAAATGAACAATGTGAATACAAAGCAGCATGGAAAGACTTATCTGAACTTACAGGAACAGAAGAATTGATGAGGTTCAGGGTTGTGTAAATGATATACATAATGACTACAACTGTATAAATAGAAATAACCATCACAGAATAATCAAAAACAAACAAACAAAAACAGTCTTGATCTCAAAAAAGAGTTCAAAGATGGTTTCTCTAGCTACATTGTCCAGGTTGGGGTCCATAATAGTGGAACAGTTCACAGGATGTCAAATTTTATCAATGTATTGATCAATGGTACTGATTTTTTCCCCTCTTCTTCCTCTTTTTTCTGTAAGGGATGACTCCCTTTGAGAGAGAGGGAAAAAACAGAGAAGAGAAGAACAGGAGAAAGTAATATAAAAATAAAAGATACAAGTAAAAATCTAAGTGGATTTTTAAAAATAAAATCTTAAGTGATGTTTATTCTCATGGAAAGACAGCATGTACTAGTAGAAAGTATGATGGACTGCAAGTCAGAAGACCAGTATCTAATTTTATTTTTATGGAGCAGTATGACCTTAGAATCACAGAATCTTGAGCTATAAAGGACCTTGAAGATCATCTAATCTCACCTCCTCCACTTATTTATAGATGATTAAATTATGACTTCATAAAAAAGAAACAGAGCATAAAACCATTAAAAATATCACAAAATTTATTTTCAGTATGTCATGCAAATAATTTAACACAGATTACAAAACGTTTTCTCATTTTAAATGGCAATGAATTCTTGAATCCTGAAAGTGAATCAGCATAATATAATGAATCAACTAATCAATTAAGGGCTTACTACGTGCCAGGTACCTTATTTTTATCTTGCCAGGTGATTTTCAGAAAAGAAATTCAGTTTCCTGGCATAGTGCTGGTTTCGTGAGTTTATAACAAAGAGATCAGCACAACAGCTGCCAAGCATTCAAACTCTATAGTAAAGAGTGCAACTTTGATGGGTTGGTCTTATTATTCAAATGCCAAAATATGACTTAGAATCAAAAGTTTCTTGGTAAGGGCAAAAATTCTTTCTCAGCATTTCACTATATGAAAGAAGAAGAAAAAAAGTAATTTGCAATACAATTTTCTTAACAAACAATATGATCAGCATATGCGAGAACCAAAGATACTCATATGAATGGAAACTGGCTCTTGGAAAAGAAGGCTCCATTCCTTTTGCTATATATCCCACAGAGTTGATCCGAGTGTGAAACTCCCTTTGAAGTCTGTGGGAATTCTAAGCTTTAAATAATTCTAGATAGAGGCAAAGCCAAGCAGGATTAAAGTTTGGGGGCCTTGGGTGAGAATAACACACAGCCAGAGCATAGAAGGGACCATTCTTGGAGGCAATAATTATTAGAGCAAATATAGCTAAATGTAGAATACTTAGGAAAAGAGGTCCTAAGAATAGATCCATATAATCAAAGTATACAAAGTATATTAACTACAAACAAGTTATGCTGAATAAAAAATTGAATGATTTCAGAATCTAAGTAAATCACACTAAATTGGAAGTAGTTTGATATGGCGAAAGAATGCTGACTCTAGAATTAGGTGTAAATCCTTTTTCTGATGCTCACTTACCTATGTGACCCTGGACAAGTAATTTAAGTTCCTTGGGTCTCCTCTAAGTTCCCTCTGAAAACCCATCTTTAGATTTAATTTTAACTTTTATTAACTTCATTTCTCTTTTGGTTTGGTTTCTGACTCTCTAAATTTCTCCACTATTACAGAAATCTTCTTATTTTGGAAGATAAGTCATAAGACACTTCTGAGATACCACTACACACCTGTCAGATTGGCTAGAATGACAGGGAAAGATAATGTGGAATGTTGGAGGGGATGTGGGAAAACTGATACATTGTTGGTGGAATTGTGAATACATCCAGTCATTCTGGAGAAATAATTGGAAGTATGCTCAAAAAGTTCTCAAACTGTGCATATCCTTTGATCCAGCAGTTTTTCTACTGGGCTTATATTCCAAAGAGATTTTAAAGAAGGGAAAGGGACCCGTATGTGCAAGAATGTTTGCAACAGCCCTCTTTGTAGTGGCCATCAACTGGAGAATGGCTGAATAAATTGTGGTATATGAATATTATAGAATATTATTGTTCTTTAAGAAATGACCAGCAGGAGAAAATTGGAAATTAGTATGGCAGAAACTAGGCATTGACCCACACTTAACACCATTCACCAAGATAAGGTCAAAATGGGTTCATGATCTAGGCATAAAGAATGAGATCATAAATAAATTGGAAGAGCATAGAATAGTTTACCTCTCAGACCTGTGGAAGAGGAAGGAATTTATGACCAAAGAAGAACTAGATTTCACTATTGACTACAAAATAGAAAATTTTGATTATATCAAATTGAAAAGTTTTTGTACAAACAAAACTAATGCAGGCAAGATTAGAAGGGAAACAATAAACTGGGAAAACATTTTTACAGTCAAAGGTTCTGATAAAGAACTCATTTCCAAAATATATAGAGAATTGACTCTAATTTATAAGAAATCAAGCCATTCTCCAATTGATAAATGGTCAAAGGATATGAACAGACAATTTTCAGATGATGAAATTGAAACTATTACCATTCATATGAAAGAGTGTTCCAAATCACTATTGATCAGAGAAATGCAAATTAAGACAACTCTGAGATACCACTACACACCTGTCAGATTGGCCAGAATGACAGGGAAAGATAACGTAGAATGTTGGAGGGGATGTGGGAAAACAGGGACACTGATACATAGTTGGTGGAATTGTGAACACATCTAGCCATTCTGGAGAGCATTTGGAACTATGCCCAAAAAGTTATCAAACTGTGCATACCCTTTGATACAGCAGTGTTACTACTGGGCTTATATCCCAAAAAGATCATAAAGAAGGGAAAGGGACCTATATGTGCCAAAATGTTTGTGGCAGCCCTGTTTGTAGTGGCCAGAAGCTGGAAAATGAATGGATGCCCATCAATTGGAGAATGCTTGAGTAAATTGTGGTATATGAATGTTATGGAATATTATAGTTCTGTAAGAAATGACCAACAGGATGATTTCAGAAAGGCCTGGAGAGACTTACACGAACTGATGCTGAGTGAAATGAGCAGAACCAGGAGATCATTATATACCTCAACAACAATACTGTATGAGGATGTATTCTCATGGAAGTGGATTTCTTCAACAAAGAGAAGATCTAACTCAGTTTCAATTGATCAAGGATGGACAGAAGCAGCTACACCCAAAGAAAGAACACTAGGAAATGAATGTAAACTGCTTCCATTTTTGTTCTTCTTCCCAGGTTATTTATACCTTCTAAATCCTATTCTCCCTGAGCAACAAGAGAACTGTTTGGTTCTACACACATATATTGTATCCAAGATCTACTGTAACCTATTTAACATGTATAGGACTGCTTGCCATCTGGGGGAGAGGGTAGAGGGAGGGAGGGGAAAAATCGAAACAGAAGTGAGTGCAAGGGATAATGTTGTAAAAAATTACCCTGGCATGGGTTCTGTCAATAAAAAGTTATTAAAAATAAATAAATAAATAAACCTAAAAAAAAAATATGAAAAATAAATAAATAAGTAATTAAAAAAAAAAAAAAAGAAAGAAAGAAATTACCAGCAGGGTGATTTCAGAAAGGCCTAAAGAAAATTACATGAACTGAAGCTGAATGAAATGAGCAGGACCAGGAGAACATTATATACTTCAACAACAATACTATATGATTATCAATTCTGATAGATGTGGCCTTCTTCAACAATGAGATGGACCAAATCAGTTCTAATGGAGCAGTAATGAACTGAACCAGCTACACCCAGTGAAAGAACTCAAGTTCATAGGAGATAACTATGAACCACTACATAGAATTCCCAATCCCTCTATTTTTGTCCACCTGCATTTTTGATTTCTTTCACAGGTTAATTGTACACTATTTCAAAGTCCAATTCTTTTTGTACAGCAAAATAACTGTATGGACATGTATACATATATTGTATTTAATTTATACTTTAACATATTTAACATGTATTGGTCAACATGCCATCTGGGGAAAGAAGTGAGGGGAAGGAGGGGAAAAGTTGAAACAAAAGGTTTTGCAACTGTCAATGCTGAAAAATTACCCATGCACATATCTTGTAAATAAAAAGTTATAATTAAAAAAAATAAAAAGGGAAAAGGATTCACATGTGCTGTTAAAAAAAAAAAAAAAAAAAAAAGATGTCAGCCTCCTTTCTCTGATTGGTAAATTCCTTCTCACAATTTCTTCCCTTTGAGGAAATGTCCAACACAGCCATGCTAACTCCTTCATTCCTCGTCTATCAATATTTTTCCACCTTGCTCCTTCTTTCCAATTTCCAGCCCTAATTTTGAACTCAAAAAATAAGAAAAGATTAATATTTCTTTAATTTAATTTAATTTCTTTAATATTTCGTTATCCAAAAAAGCTATTCAACAATAAATGATCTGTACATATGCCTACTTAGACCTGGGATTTTATGTCATATTTCCCATAATCTCAGAGTAGAGAGAGATGTCAGAAGTCTAATTCATACCCAAAGGAATTCCCACTTATATACCTGACAAGTATACTATAGAGTAACAACAACATTGGCTCTGGAGTCAGAAGACTTGGGTTCAAATTCTACCTCTTAGTACGTA
Source organism: Sarcophilus harrisii (assembly GCF_902635505.1). Lineage (NCBI taxonomy): Eukaryota > Metazoa > Chordata > Mammalia > Dasyuromorphia > Dasyuridae > Sarcophilus > Sarcophilus harrisii. The sequence goes on along the minus strand of NC_045426.1, from coordinate 184,442,660 downwards.
GAAGATTGTAGGCATGCCAGATAATTTCACTGGATTTCAGTTTCTCCAGATGTAAAATGAGGAAGTTGAATTAGGCTTCTGAAGTTCCTTCCAGCTCTAGTTCTATGATAGTATGGTCATCCAGCAGAAGAAAGTCAAAGTGGGGAATCTCCTGAAGCAGGTCATTCCACTTTTGAACAGCAATAATTATTAGGAAAATTTTTTCTGACAGGAAGTCTAAATTTGTCTCTTTGCAGCTTTCTCCACTGCTCTATTTCTCTTCTCTCAAGCCAAAATGAGGAAGTTTAAGCCAAATTCTTTATGAAAGCTCTTCAAATTTTATAGAGAATTATAAGATTTATATTTTACCTTCTTTTTCCCCAAGCCAAATATACCTAACATTTTAAACCAGCATTCATATAATATGAACTTTTTTTTTTATTTAATAGTCTTTTATTTACAGGTTATATGCATGGGTAACTTTACAGCATTATCAATTGCCAAACCTCTTGTTCCAGTTTTTCATCTCTTACCCCCCACCCCCTCCCCCAGATGGCAGGATGACCAGTAGATGTTAAATATACATATAATATGAACTTAATACCCTTCATTATTATGGCTGTCCTCTTCTCAACTCTCTAGATATCCACAGCCTAATTAAACCATGTGATCACAGTAGACACAATACTCGAAACATGGCATGACTACGGCAGAGTACGGAATGATTTCTCTTAACATAGCTGAGGATTCCATTAAAATTTGTGGCTTTTACATCACACTGATGAAGTCAAGTGGCAATTCCAGTCTTAAAATAAACAAGTGACAAATTCACAATGGCCATTCTTTTTGGCAAAAGGTAGGTTCATTTAGGAGAAAGGTTACAAACAAAATGAAGAGATACACTAGGAATGGCAAAAATGAAATGAGTAAGAGAACATATAGTTAATAAAAAAGGGGTTTTAACAATTAATGATGGAAAGAGCAAGTTCCCTAATGGAATTTGCCATTAACCAGGAGAAAGGAAACACCCCATAAGATTGGGGAATGCTCTTAGCTGACAGACTAAGTTATAAAAGGGATTTAGCACCTAAAAAGAGTTAGCTATAAGAAGACAAAGGGCCTGAGAAGAGAGGGATCATAAGGCATAGTGGGGTTAGGAGAGACATCAAGTGGCATGTGGGAGGGGCAAGGGGAAAGACATCACAACATAGAGTGCCCTTGCAGCCTGACCCAAAGAAGTATAGCATCCATGGGCATTGGCTATTAGCTGATTTACAGGGAAAATTTAATCTGAGACATGTCTAGGATTTCTGAGCAAGGTAAGGATGACTATGACCCCCCACAGAGAGTGGAAACCACAGAGTTAGACTGATTTCTGCGAGAGTTGTTTTCCTACCTGCCCCAGGGAACAATTTTTCAATATTCAGTTTCCCTCTGCCAATCACACCAACCATTCAGGATTTCATAAATACCAGTGAATCATATTGAGTTTATAATCTAGTAAATTTTCAGATTGTAATGCCTCAGTTTCCCTGAATTGCAATACATCAGTTTCCTGCCTCAGTTTCCCTGAATTGTAATACCTTGAATTATTATACTATACCTTGAATAAAATGTTATGCCCCCCCTTTTCCTTACACCATCCTTATGCCAAACTCCAGATGACTTATCTCAAATGCCTGGGTAGTGCTCACTATCTCTTGCCCCAGACTCTTTGTCTCTTGCTCTTGACCTTCTTGACCCCCAATCTCTCAAAACTAAAAAGTTATGGTTCTTCCCGAAATTATGACTTACCCAGTGTTTTTCCCCCTTGCCTTTGTTTTCCTTATAGCTGAAGCCCTATAAAAGGTCTGTGTTTTAATTGCTAGAGGTTGGACATCTTTTGGGCAAGAGTCCTGTCCAACCAGCTAGCCCAAATTCTACACTATTCAAATATTAAAAACCTAATCTCTTGGAAGTGGATTTCTTCGACAAAGAGAAGATATAACTCAGTTCCAATTGATCAATGATGGACAGAAGCAGCTACACGCAAAGAAAGAACACTAGGAAATGAGTGTGGACTACTTGCATTTTTGTTTTTCTTTCCAGGTTATTTTTCCTTCTGAATCCAATTCTCCCTGTGCAACAAGAGAACTGTTCAGTTCTGCATACATATATTGGATTTAAGATATACTGTAACATATTTAACATGTATAGGACTGCTTGCCATCTGGGGAAGGTGGGGGAGGGAGGGAAGGGAAAAGTCAGAACAGAAGTGAGTGCAAGGGATAATGTTGTAAAAAATTACCCAGGCATGGGTTCTGTCAATAAAAAGTTATAATAAAAAAAATAAAAAAATAAAAATCTAATCTCTGTCTTGCCTCAATTTCTCTGGTGTTACATTTCTGGAGGCCCCTTTGAGATGAAATTTGAGAGTAAGATTACAGATTAGAGAACAGCAGACCTAGAGGGTGGGAGAGGAGCCTTGAGCTGGCTGGTCTTGGACTTTTTTTTAGGGAAGCTGGCACCTGGTTTCTTCCAGAATCCCACAAAGAGACTGGTTCCAGCCACAGCAAAAACCCACCTCTGACACCTCTATTTCGGCTGCAGTGGAGAACCTGGTTTAAAATCCTTTGAATTTTTCTGTTTTCTGTTTTGTTTGGGTGCTAGCACTTTGGGTTCCCAGATACAATTGGGCTGATGAGACATACAATTCTGGGAAGTGACAATAGAATGCCACATGGCACTATTTGGTTTGGAGGCCTCTGGCCACAATTCTGGGTGCTTTTTAAAGAATAATTTGTTCTGGGTATCTGTAGGCACATATCTAGGTTTTTTTTTTGTTTTTTTTTTAAGTACAACTTGGTCTGGGTATCTTTGGGCACAAATCTGGGTACCTTTGGGCACAAATCTGGGAGCCATTAGGCACAATTTGGTTCTGGCTATTTTTTTACATCTGGGCCTTCTCTGTGAAGGCAGAAAACTCACCAGACTAGAGTTTGGAAGCTTATTTAAAAGACTAAATTTGGATTTCTGGGAGGAAGAGATTGTCAACCCTCATAGCACTCCTGAGGTATTAGGAATTTGCCTCTAGTTTTTAACTATTAAATGTTGTGTTTGTGTGGTCTGTGTTTGTGACTCGTCTGTCGTGTTGATTTAAGGAGTTCTGTTAAGTTTTAAGAACAATGATTAAAAATTTTGGCAATTGGTCATTTCAGTATTGCAAAGGTGCCTAGCATAAAACAAAATGCTTGTGAATATTAACTTCTTATTGGACTTAATTGTAACCTGTTTGCCCTAATTTGGAAAAAAGAATAGAGAAAGCTTTGCTGCTTTTAAAATCTGGTAGAAAAGAAGTCTTTTCGAAAACCTATTAGAAATAAAAAGGGGGGCAATAAAACTTTATCTGAATCAAGTTGCAGTTCTGCAAAGTGGGAAGTAAGAGAGAACAAAAGAAGCTGATGTCAATTTCTTTGGGGAAAAAAAAAAACTCTGGGAAAAAAATAGCCTCCTTATCGAATTAAACTTCTGAGAGTCAATTTTAAAATATATGTATGTGTATGTATATATGCATATATGCAAAAAAGGTAATTCAGTTTGTCTGTAACATTTAATTAGAATTTAGGGAAACTGAGGTATTACAATTCAGGGAAACTGAGGCAGGGAAAATGAGGCATACAAGATCTTTCTGAACAAACTGCTATTTAACCATAGATCTTCCATACTGTAGTTGTGAAATGAATTTTTTTTATTTTTTTCTATTTTTTTTTTATTTTAATTTAATAGCCTTTTATTTACAGGTTATATGCATGGATAACTTTACAGCGTTAACAACTGCCAAACCTCTTGTTCCAATTTTTCACCTCTTACCCCCCACCCCCTCCCCTAGATGGCAGGATGACCAGTAGATGTTAAATACATTAAAATATAAATTAGATACACAATAAGTATACATGACCAAAACATTATTTTGCTGTATAAAAAGAATCAGACTCTGAAATATTGTACAATTAGCTTGTGAAGGAAATCAAAAATGCAGGTGGGCATAAATATAGGGATTGGGAATTGAATGTAATGGTTTTTAGCTATCTCCCAAAGTTCTTTCTCTGGGCATAGTTGGTTCAGTTCATTACTGCTCCATTGGAAATGATTTGGTTGATCTCGTTGCTGAGGATGGCCAAGTCCATCCGAACTGATCATCATATAGTATTGTTGTTGAAGTATATAATGATCTCTTGGTCCTGCTCATTTCACTCAGCATTAGTTCGTGTAAGTCTCTCCAGGCCTTTCTGAAATCATCCTGTTGGTCATTTCTTACAGAACAGTAATATTCCATAATATTCATATACCACAATTTATTCAGCCATTCTCCAATTGATGGACATCCATTCAGTTTCCAGTTTCTAGCCACTACAAAAAGGGCTGCCACAAACATTCGTGCACATACAGGTCCCTTTCCCTTCTTTATAATCTCTTTGGGATATAAGCCCAGTAGTAACACTGCTGGATCAAAGGGTATGCACAGTTTGATAACTTTTTGAGCATAGTTCCAAACTACTCTCCAAAATGGTTGGATTCGTTCACAACTCCACCAACAATGTATCAATGTCCCAGTTTTCCCACATCCCCTCCAACAATCATCATTATTTTTTCCTGTCATCTTAGCCAATCTGACAGGTGTGCAGTGGTATCTTAGAGTTGTCTTAATTTGCATTTCTCTGATTAATAATGACTTGGAGCATCTTTTCATATGATTAGAAATAGTTTCAATTTCTTCATCTGAGAATTGTCTGTTCATATCCTTTGACCATTTGTGAAATGAATTTTTCAAACTCAAGGATTAATACATCATTTGGTCTTAATAAATTTTATCACATTAGATTTAGTCAAATTCTCTAGTCTCTTAAGAACTATTTTGGGGAGGATAATGGGAAGATGGCAAAATAGGTTGTTAAATTTCAAGCTCTCCTGATTTCTCCCACAAATAGAAGAAATTTGGGCCTCAGGGCAAACACAGACTCATGAAAAATCAAGAAGACTTGGGGTAGAGCTGGGATCCTCCAGATACAACTTGATAAGATCTGAAGAAAGAGCTGGTGCCCGAATTAATCCCTGTGAAGTACAAACACCTCCAGGCTAGCTTCACGGAAACATTAAGTGGGGAGCCAGGAACCACAGAATAGGGGTCTGAGTTCCAGAAGACTGAGGGAATCTTGGCTGCTTAGGAATGCTAGGCACAGATGTGCTGCTGAGACTCAACTCTGAGTAAGAAAGGAACCAGCACACTGGTTAGTGCAGAGACAGGTGTGGGGAGGGGAGACAGGGATGTTGCTAGTGCTGGCATTTGCTGGAGGGTGGAGCTTTTGGTTTGGGATTCCCAGCCTGAGGAGAACAGTTGAAGTAATGCCAAAGACACCATCCCCCCACCCCAGGATTAGAGGTACTTACACTAATACTTCTTTATTAAAAAAAAAAAAAAATGAGCTGGCAAAGAAGGAAAAAAGTCCACCATAGAAATATAATCTGGGAATAGGATAGACTGTGGTTCATCTTCAGAGGAGGATACTGAACAAAAAAAAAAAAAAAAACTTCCACCCTAAAGAGTATTCTGAAATAGATCCCTGCCCAGAGAGAATTTCTTGAAGAACTCAAAAAAAATTTAGAAGCCAAATGAGAGACATTGAGAAAAAACTTAAAATTATAAAAATTTAACCCTAAATTATAAAAAAAGAAACACAAGATGATTATGAAAAAAAAAGTTATCCAATTAGAAAAGGAGATAGAGTCTCAAAGACAAAAACAATTCTTTGAAAATTAGAATTGGGCAAGGGGAATCCAGTGAAGCTATGAGAGACCAAAAAACTAACAAAACAGATGATAAAGAATGAGAAAATAGAACAAAATGTGTAACATCTTATAAAAAAAACAACAAATCCGGAGAACAGATCAAGAAGATAAAATATAAAAATAATTGGACTGCCTAAAAACTGTGACCCCCCAAAAAAAGGACATTGATACAATAATGCAAAAAATAATCCAAGAAAATTGTCCTGGAGTGAATGAACATGAAGGGAAAGTAGAAATAGAAAAAAGTCCACTGATCACCATCTCTCAAAGAGATCCTTTATGGAAAATACACAAGAATATTATTGCCAAATTTCAGAACTCCCAAATCAAAGAGAAAATTCAGCAAGAAAAGAGAAAAAAAATCAAATATATTAGAGTTACAATTAGAATCATACTATCGGTAGCTATAATAAAAGACCACAGATCCTAGATATGATTCTATTGATAATTAAAAGAACTAGACTTGATACCAAAAATATATCCAGCAAAACTATCTATAATATTGAATGAGAAAAAATGGACATTCAATAAACTTGCAAATTTTCAGGATTTTCTATCAACCAAACCCAAACTTAACAGAAAATTTAACATACAAAAGCCAATATAAAAAAGCAGTTTCAATTTGCATTAAATTATAAACATGGAAAAATTGCCTTTTTTTTTTAACATGGGAAATTTATAGCATATGTTTAAGATTGACATCAGCAATACAAGAGCTCAAAACAGAGATTGGAGCAGAGTTAAGATTAAAAATAGTAATTATGTCATACAAATGAGGTGCAAAGAAAAAGTAGACACAAAGCCATTAGAGAGAGAGGAGGGTTCATAATTCTGCAAATCTATTCATATTGGGAATGAGTTAAATAGGCAACACTAAAATCTATAAAGAAATAAGGGGGGAGGGATGAACACATAGGGAAGCAAAGATTAAGGGAAGAAGACAAAGTAGGGAATCTATGGGTGGAGCAAGATTAATAGCAAGGCAATTATATTGAATTGAGCAGAATTTTTAAAGAAAAGGTCAGCAGGGATAGGAAAGATGTGTGTATCTATGTGTGAGAGTATGTGTGTTTATATGTCCTGTATGTTTATATATACATCTACATATGTATATATAAATATGGAGTGGTAGAGGGTGGGGAGTGAAAAAGGGAAAAAATAAAGTAAAAAAGGTGTGCAGCAGAGAACAAAAGAACAATTTACAAGGAAGTATAAATATATGTGAATATAATCTCTTCTACTAATTATATATGTATATATACTTTATTGAACTCATATTTGTTGTTATACATATTGAATGCTCCCTGATGTTCTACTGGCACATGACAATGTTCTCTTTTGTTTTGTATTCCTTTTCTGTTTTTTCTTTTTTCTTATTGTTTCTTTAAATAAAATAAATTTGGGGGTAAAAGAACTATTTAGATTCTGGTTCTGTTATTTACAGCTTGTAAATAGCTCAGCTTTCTGTGACCTGCAAATATGATAAAAATGTCATTTATGCCTTTATTCAAGTCATTGACAAAAATATTAATTGGCACAGAACCAACCATTGTTACCTGTTGTATTCTACTGGAGACCTACTACCCTACTGACAATGAATCATTAACAACTAGATTTCTCAAGACTACTCAATAAGCTCTGAATCCATCTAAATATCTACATCTCTTTCTGTTCTCCACAAAAGTAATAAAAGATGTTTTAACAAATTTCACTCTAAAGTTTTAAAGTCTAAGTACTACATCATTCTCCTAATATATAACACTTAAAAAAAAAAAAAAAGGAATGAGATAATCTGCTATAACCTTGTCTTGATGAAGCCAAACTGACAATTTATAATCAAGGAATCTTTTTCTAGAGGCCCATTAACCACCTCCTTAATGAATTTTCATAGAATGTTTTCAGTAATGAAAGTCAAACCCATCTAAAGCTTGAAGATTCTATTTGCTTCCTTTCAAAAGTAATTAATTGGGGCATTTGCCTTCCTCTAACCTTTCAGCCTTTCTCCTATTCTCTTCAAACTTTAAAATGCCACTAGCAATGTTGTTTCACTGGAATAGGGTCCTCTCTGGTGAAGAAACTCCCTCTACTAATGAGCATGTATAATCCTGTTAGGAAAAATGCCCATGGTTATACAACTAGTATGTGGCTCATAGGCAGGACTTCAAAGTCAATCTTTCAAGCCACTGAGATAGCCTGTCTCTTTTAACATTTTTTTTTTTAAATTTAAAAAGGGCTATCTTTACGTTGTGTGTACCTTACTAGTCTTTTTATAAACATAGAAAATCCAAATTTATTTTTAACATCTAATTTTGCCTCCATTTTCAAAAAGTAGTAATAAACCTAAAAAGATTCTTCTCCCTTTAACTTTAACTTAAAAACAAATCTTTTTCTCTACTGGATCTGTACCCCAAAGAGATCATGTAAAAGGGAAAAGAACCTACATGTGGAAAAATGTTTGCAGTAGCCCTTTTTGTAGTGACAAGGAACTTGTAAAGTGGGGAATAGCTGAATAAGTTATGGTACATGAATGTAATGGAATATTATTGTTCTATAAGAAACAATCAGCAGGATGATTTCAGAAATGTCTGGAGAGACTTACATGAACTGATGCTAAGTGAAGTGAGTAAAACCAGGAGATCATTGTGCACAGCAACAACTTATGTCATGATCAACTCTGACAGACTTGGTTCTTTACAACAATGAAGTGATTCAGGCCAATTCTAACAGATTTGTGATAAAGAGAGTCATCTACATCCAGAAAGAGGACTATGTAGGACTAAATGTGGATCACCACATAATATTTTCACCTTGTTGCTATTTGCTTGCTTTTTTCCCTTATTTTTTCCCCTTTTTGATTTGATTTTTCTTGTGTAGTATGATAAATGGGGAAATGTGTTTAGAAGAATTGCACATTTTTAACCTATATTAGATTCCTTGTTGTCTAGGAGAGGGGTGGGAAGAAGGGAGGGAGAAAAATTTGGAACACAAGGTTTTGCAAAAGTGAATGTTGAAAACTATCTTTTCATGTATTTTGAAAATACAAAGCTATTATTAAAAATATATTTCAATAACAAACAAACAAAAAAAAAAACCCAGATCTTTTTTTCCTTTTCATGGGCATTTTATTACTTGTCAATAACCCAGAGCCATGTCCTTCCCTTATTTATTTGCAGTTCTAGCAATTCTATTCTATTATAGTAATTTCAACTTCTAAAAGCTTTGTGGATAAATTTAAGCAAGGAATATACTGCCACTTACTCCCTGTAAATTTTCTGAACCCGAGTTTTACCATGTATAAAATGGTGAGATTAAGTTATATATTTGAAACACCTTTCCCATTTTAAGTATGTTTCCAAATATATATATATATATATATATATATATATATATATATATACATATATATATATATATATATATATGAAGATATACAGATGTAAAGAAAATCTTATTGGGTTTCAACTAAAAAAGCAATTGGACTAAGATATTCCTGTTTATACCATAGTTGAAAAGATTAAAATAAGTATGCTTACCTCTCCCTAGAGATGCTACTACTAGGTATACACTTCAAAGAAGTAAATTTAAAAAAAGAAGTCTTACACAAAGCAAAATATTCATAGAAATGTTTTCTGTGAATTACTGGAAACAAAGTGGTGACCAATTCAGAAACAGCAAATAAATTTTGAGAGTTATATGAAATGATAAAGAATGAAGAAAACAGAATAAGGGAGATAAAAAGAGGAAGAGAAAAATTAGAAGAGAAAAAGGCAGGAGGAGGAGGAGAAGAAAGAGAAAAAATGTTGCACAAAACTTGGTCTTGGAAGAGAGTTGAGAAAAATGTACTTTTCCCTTTGTTGTAGAGATGGAATACTGGAGACACTGTCAGCTGACTTGCTTTCCCAATCTCCTCCCCACCCCCATCTTAATTATAAGGGATAGCTTACTGAATACATCTGAAAATATGTTCAGAAAACTAAAACAATATAAAAACAAAGGATATCAATAAAAATAATATTATTTTCTGGATTTTAACACCAACTGTCTTTCTCCCTCCCAGTTAGTACCTTCCCTAACCTCTCCATTTCCAGATCCCTTTTAATTGTTGTCTTCCCCCATTAGAATATGACCTGCATGAGAGCAGACACTGCATTTCTTATTGCTTGTACTTGTATACTCCATGCTTAGCTAGGTGCCTGGCAAATAGTAAGTATTTAATAAATAGTTGTTGCCTGTCTGAATGCCTTTGGATTTACCCTTCAAAATGGAGCTGAAACAAAAAGAAACAGATAGGAGAGGAGCCACACACAGAGAACTTTGTGTTCCTCATAAGGGGACCCTTTCCTTCCTATCCTCTCAACAGAGAACCTTTCTAGTCTGATCTCCATCCAAGGAATCTTGCTTTCTTCTCTTTCTGTTTATTTAGATAACCTCAGTCAAGTTGACTTTAAATCTCATCCTCAATTTCCTCATCTGTAAAAAGACAATCACATACTTCATACTTCACAGGATTATTGGAAAGTTTATATGAAATTCATATGAAACAAAGTATATCCTAAATATTATCTATTATAATTCTGCCAGTTTACCTGCCTCCTCTGAGTACCCTTTCTCACACAGTCATACAAAAAAAGCAGGATCCCAGTCTAGGTCTTTTTGGAATCTCAACTCTCTCTACCATAACACTATATACCTCATGAGTTGTTAGAGTGGAGAAGGTACGTTATAAACTCTTTTATGTAAAACATCATTATATGAATGTACACTATTATTATGGCTAGTAATTATAATTATTGGTCTAGTATTAGTGCTTTCTTCATATTCAGTTTTTCTTGTTCTATGCATACTTGGTATGTGTTATAGACACCTATCCCCTTTCTCTCTAAAGGAATAAAAACTCGAGAGTAGGGACTAGTTCCTTTAAGTCTTTAAACATTTATGTCAATAAGTATTTCAGGTGATATTTTATACACAAATTCAACTTTTTAATGATATTTTAAAAAACTATTTTGCAAAATGATATTTTAAAAAACTATTTTGTAAATTGAGGATTTTGTGCTATTAAGCACAGAATTTTTATTCTTAATCAACTCTTAAACCTTTAAAGAATAAAGTACCCAAAATTACAAATCCCTTCATTATATATAGTGCCTTTAAAAGTATACGAACAACATGTTTTCCTAGAATTCACATTTTCATTTCTGTAGAAATTTCAATAAATAATGTTTCGAATTAGACCTCTAAAAACTAAAATCCTGTTTTTCCGAGATCTGAGGATACCCTCTTTTTTTTGTGAGGGAAAGCACTTGTTCCTAACTGGCCCAATTTCTGGAACGTGGCCAAAATTCATGGATAACTGAGTTCTTTGTATCTTCCAATAACCAAATGTAACAGTATACTGGAGACCTTATAACTGTAGTTTCTTTAAATGTAAATTATAATGACTTATTAACATATATGTTATTAAAAAAAGTTTCATATGAAAGAAAACAGTTGCATTCCTATGGCAATGCTTCAAATTCTATCACTTAAGCTCTTAACAGGGGCTTGGCAGCTCACTGACATTAAAATAAGGAAAGTAACCTATATGCAGAATGAAGGTTGTATCCCCATTAGCATTCATGAGAGTTCCACAGCTAAAGCCTTACACATCAAGTTGGGAATATACCCTTTGTCTATTGATGAGAAAATGTCTCTGTGATAAATGGTTACAGACAGGGGTGTCATAAGGGCAACAGCACAACTCAAGCAGGACCATTTTTTTTTTTAAATGCTGCCCTAGCATTTCTTTCTTTCTTTTTTTTTTTTTTTAAATATAATGGGCATAGTTCACGTCAACTCAGATAAAGAAAAAAAATTATAATGTAGATCTAATTGTCCCAACTTTTCCTGCATCATTAATTTGTAAAAATAACAAGTTCCCTAAAAATAAGTTAAAATGATGCCAAAATAATCTTGAAAGCCTCTACTCAAATGAAAATTAAAAGAAAGATCATCTGGATGTTTTGACATACAATATTTAATTCTCAAGGCAGTATGTTCATACTTATCTTAGGAAAATAGCAGATTTGATCCAAAATCAGCTCCTTCTTCCCCATTGGACTTTTCAGAGATCAAATACTTTCAAATATTTTGCCATAAATATATGGCAAACTTGATAAAAATGGCTCAAAAAGTGTTCTGATAACAAAGCAAGTCTATTACCAGAGTTGGGGACAAAGCAGGGAAAGAAAATTATAGACCAATATTCCTATTGAGCATCAATAAAAAAGTTAAATAAATTATTCATGAAGAAACAATAGAAATACAACAAAAAGATATACAGTATGACCAGGATAAATTTATGCCAGGAATGAAGAGTTGCTTCAATATTAGTAAAAGTATAAAGGTAATAGTCTCTCTTAATAATAAAAATAACAAGAATCACCAGAATATCAATAGATAAAGAAAATACTTTTGAAAACTACAATAATCATATATATTTAAAACATTAAAAAGCATAGGGATAATGGAACTTTCCTCAATATGTTATATAAAATTTTCATGAAACTAAGAGCCAGTATTATTGAAAATGGGGAAAAACTAAAAGTACTTACAATAAGATCAGGTGTAAAGCAAGGACTTCTATTGTCACTACTTATTTGATACAGATCTAGAAATGCTAGCTACAACATTAAACAAGAAAAAGAAATAGAAGGAATAAGCATGGACAAAGAGAAGACAAAATTATAGCTTTTGCATATGATATAATAGTCTACTTAGAGAACTGTGGAGAGTCAACTAAAATTTTTTTTAAAATTAGTACTGTTAGCAAATTCATGGGATAAATCCATACAAGCCATTAGCTTTTTTATATTACCAACAAACCCAACAGGAAGAGAAAATACATTTAAAATAATAACAATGTGCAAATATTTCTAAGTCTACCTGCCCAGAAATATATAGGAATTATTTGAAGGACACTACAAAATACTTTTTATAGAAATAAAAAGTTACTTTAAAATATAGTAATTGTTCATGACTGAGCATGCCAGTTAAGTAAAAATAGCAGTATTAACAATGTATTTACTCAATGAGTGTTACCTCAAACTATCACAGCATTACTCTATAGAATGAGAAAGATAATAGCAAAATTCATGTAAAAGAACAAAAGGACAAGTATCTCAAGGGAAATAATAAGAAAAATGGAAAGGAAAAGGACCTAGTATCACTATTTCAAACTATATTATACACCTATAATCATCAAAACTATTTAGTACTGGTTAAAAAATAGAAAAGTTGATCAATGGAACAGACTAGATATATATGATGATCAGCCAGAAAACTGGCAGATAAGCAGAGGATTCAAAACTCCAACAATTTCACAAAAACGATTGGGAAAACTGGAAACAGTCTGGCAGAAATTAAAATTAGTCTAACATTTCACATCATATACCATAATAAGCTCCAAATATATACATGACCTCAATATAAAAGGTTATATCAGAAACAAACTAAAGGAGAAAGGAAGATGATACCTCTTACATCTCTAGTTACTTTACTAGATAGATGGCACCATGAATAGAATGCTGGAATCTGGGATAGGGAAATTCAAATCTAGCCTTGGTCTGTAATGCCAGAGAAACTGAGGCAAGACAAAGATTGGTTTTTAATATTTTAATAGTGGAGACTTTGGGCTAGCCGATCAAACAAGACTCATATCCAAAAGAAGTTCGCACCATTTCCCCCCCAGCCAGCTACAGGGGACTCTTCAAAACAGTCAGCCCCCAAGCAATTAATTCCAGAGACTTTTATAAGGCTCCAACTATCAGGGAAACAAAGGCAAGGTGGGGAGAACACTGGGTGAATACATAAGCCATAATTCCAGGAAAGGATCATAACTTAGTCCTGATAGGATGGGGGGTCAAGATAAGAAAGTTGAGGGTAGGAGATAGCAAGTCCAGGCCCAATATATCCCAGTAGGCATTTGAGATAAGCCACCTAGAGTTTTATGACTCACTGGAATGCAAGAGTTTCCAGAACTTCAAGGTTTTAATTTTCTTAGTCTTAATAGCCAGGAAGTGGGAGGGGTGGCCATAATAATTTTATTCAAGGAACAGTTCATCATTCAGTGAAACTGAGGCATAACAGGACAAATTACAATTTCTATCTTCCTCAGTTTCCTCAATTATTAAATGGGAATAATTACAGCTCATACCTATCTTCCCTGTTGGTGTGAGGATTAAATGAGAAAATATTTATAAAGACCTGAACACAGTATCTTATACATAGTAGATACTTAATAAATACTTGTTTCCTTTATTCCAAATATGAATAGAGAGGATCAAAAGAAATAACAGTCAATTGTGATTACCATTTGAGGATTAAATGAGAAAATATTTATAAAGACCTGAACACAGTATCTTATACATAGTAGATACTTAATAAATACTTGTTTCCTTTATTCCAAATATGAATAGAGAGGATCAAAAGAGATAACCGTCAATTGTGATTACCATTTGAAAAAACAAAATTGACAAGTTTTTGTACAAATAAAGCAGTTAAAATTAGAAAAAAAAAATTAACTAGAATAAAAATTTTTGCAATAAGTTTCTCTAATAAAAGTTTGACACCCAGGATATATAAGAAACAAACTGATTCAAATATATTTTGAATATATAAAGTATATTATCATGTATATTGAATATATACATTTTATACATATATTTAAATATAGCAGTTGAGAGATGGATTATTTTATTCATTCTTCTATTTCAGTGCCTAGGATAATGCATAGCAAATGATAGGTGCTTAATAAAAACTTCATTTCCCAAAAAAATATTAACACAATTGTCAGCAACTACATTTTTTTTTAATGGTCCAAATTAGTAGTAATGAGAGAAATACAAACTAAAACAACTCTGAGATTTTACCCCATATTCATCAGATGAGCAAAAAACAAACAATGGAAAATAAAAATTATTGGAAAGATTGGTGAAAAGAGAGAGGAAGAATTAAATTCAGACACTTATTAGCTGGGCAAGACATTTAATCTCTTGTCGACTTCATTTTCCTCAACTGTAAAATGAAGATAATTATAGTAAGAATCTACCTCTCAGGGTTATTGTAAGAACTAAGTCCTTTGCAAATTTTAAAAACTATATAAATGCCAGCTAGTTATTCATGGATTAGAAATGCAGAATGGGGCCCATATCTAATGTGTGGATTTAGATACACAAGGGAGAGAGATACAAGGGAGAGAAGGCATGATAGCCCAGCCAAAAAAAAAAAAAAAGTGAGAGAAAGATTAAAAAAAATAATTCAATGAAAATACTTCAAATGCAAAGAAGAAAACAAAGGTTAGGTCAGAGGTAGCTAGATGGTTCAGGGAATAGAAATTGGGCCCTGGGGTCAAGACCACCTGACTTCAACTATAGTTCAGACATTTACAGCTGTGTGACTTTGGGCAAGTCATGTGATTTCCTCCCCGGGAGACTAATGATAGTTCCTAGGATTGTGGTGAAAATCAAATAAGCTGATTTTAGAGCATTTAGCCCAACGTCTGGCACGTAATAAGTGCTATTTAAATATTAATGATTATTGGAGCTATTATTAGGGAGATATAGACAAGCAGGGCAGTTTTGGAATTAATGTATGGAATGGACTACATACCTACATTAACCCTATGTAATGCGATTTTTTTTTTTTTTTTTTTGCTACTTTACATTTTTCTTAAAAGGAGCTCACAGTTACTTACTAAATCCCAGTACACTGCCATCTGTCAAGTCCTGCAGAGGATAAACTACACCTGGGCTGTGTCCAGGCAACCTAACCCCAGGACTGCTGTTTGGTGTCTCGGACCTAATACCGAATCGGGCTTGGGCCATCGGCGCGCACTTCCCAGTGCGGGCTCTGGGGGGCTCACTCTCCTCACCAACGATCCCGAGAGCTAAGGGCGGGTGGGTGGGCCTGCCCTGCGCAGGTGGCGAGCACGTTAATGTCCGCAGGAGGCACGTCCGCCTCCCGCACGCATACATTCACTCAGCCGGGAAGGCCGGAGCACCATTCCCTTCCCTGCAAAGCCAGGGCGCGCGTGCTCCGGATGCAAGCTCACAACTCCCAGGGTAACCAAAAGCCTCCCGGGCGGAGGAACTTGGTTTCCGCGCGCGCATTAGGGAGGGAGGGTGTCTCTGGGCTGGAGCGCAGCTACAGGGCTAACGTGGCGCATGCGCCTCAAAGCCCCCGCGCTTCTACTCCCACCCCGCCCCCACCCCCGGGTCGCTTCTCCCGCCCTCTCCACCCCCTCGCTTTCCTCCTCCGTCCCCCTTCCTACCTCCGCGGTCCAACGTGATGACGTACCACAGGTTTGCGGACGTGGCGGCGGCGGCGGCGGCGGCGGCGGAGGCATCTGGGCAGATACGGGCAGAAAGGGGGAAGGTCGCTGCCGGTGGTGGCGGAACGGGAGGAACCTGAGGAGACGGAGGAGGTGGAAAGCTTTGGTCATGAACTTGATGGGATGCGTAGCGGGCTCGGCAACCGCCGTCCCCCTTGCGGGAGGGGAAGGTAAAGATGGCGTTGGGGGCGATAAGGGAGAGACGTCCCCCGCCTCTGGGACTAGCTCCTTCTCCAGCTTCCGAAGAGGAAGAGGAGCCGCAGTCCCCAGGAGACCCCCCCCCCCCCCCCCCCCCCCCCCCCCCCCCCCGACCGCAGTACAGGTGTACGGTGGCGGACTTGGCCGGATCCTCGCAGGTCCCATCTCTGGCTCCGCGGGGAGGAGGGTGGCAGCATGAAACAAATTATTTACGGTATTTTTCATCCCGCCCCTTATTCTAGCTAACCGGTGTGACGTTTAAAAGCCGTGAGCAAGACATAGACCCCGAGGAACAGGTGTGCATGGATTGCGATCTGCCTCACTGGAGGGACCAGCCACATCGATGAGACCGCGAGCCCTTTGGGGTGGACAGACTCCTACTCCAGACTCATAAGTTCCAGGTAATAAAATAAAGAGAGAATGGGTAGGGAGCGGGCGAGGCCGAAATGAATCCAACAAAACACTGACCCACTCCTGGGGAGCAAGCGTGGGGCTGTAGTCCTAGTCCTGTAGGGGCTTGTGTCCTGAGTCTTCTCCGATTGGACTCTTGTTCATCAGGTTCAGATGACTACACCCAAAGCTCTTTCACAGTACAGGGAGGTTTTGGAAATTATTATTAATTGCTAATGAGTTAAAATGAGTACTTGGCTCCTTAGCTCCATCAGAGACAGTCACCTGTAGCAGCTCTTCAAAACCTGGAGTGCAGCGCTTTCCTAAAAGATCAAATAAATAAATGGCCACTCTGTGGTCAGTGGAGATTTTAAGAGAGAAGATCGGATTTTTCTTTTATTTGTTTTAACGTTGTTCTTTGACCAGATGACTTGAGTTACAGTGCTCTAGACATTTGTTTTAAATAGTTGGCCCCGGCAAATGATCTACATTGGTCAGATTCCAGCATTTCATTTTTAGCCAACTTCTGGTTGATAGTCTCTGTTTACAATGGTGACTGTCAATCAGAAAAGTGAGACTATTATGATAAGGGTAACAATATAGTGTGTAAGCAGCACTTGAACCGAACAAAACAGTGGTATTTATTAGTTCATGCTCAGTTTTATCCAACTATATACTTTTGAAAGTTTGATCAAGGAATGATTTTTAGATTACTTGGGCGATGTTTCTTTATAAATTTCTATATTTGAGAAATACATTGTAGAAACTGGAGTATAATCAGAGCCAGCGAAATAACTGGGCCAAATTTAATAACATTTAACTATATATATATATATATATATACATTTCCCTTTTAAGGAAAATTTTTATCTTCGGGTCAAATAAATGTAAACTCAGCTAAGTTTAGACTTCAAAAGTAAATCTTCATTCTCAAATACATTAGGAAATCATTTATATGCATTGTTCTCCTCAGTTGAAATCTTAGGAGAATCTTAAAAAAACAAAAAACAAAAACACCCAGCATAAAGATGTATTCATGCTGTTTGTTTAGTTGAACTTTGACCATTTTTATCTACCACTTTAATTTTTAGTAATATCTTCTATACAGTATGACTCATACTATATGATTCATGGTTGTTTTTAATTTATTCTTTATATAAGAACACTTACCAAAACAAAACTTTATCTTAAGGTTTCCTTCACTTCAATTATAAAATTCCTTTAATTTTATTTTGAAGGGAGTAATTGAATATTTAAAGAATAAGGTTCCTAATGTGAAACATTTAATAAAAAACTTAAATGGAAATACAGAATATTAGTATCTGGTAGGGCTTTCTTCTTTTCCATTGTGTAAAAGGCATTTTCCATGCCTTAAATTTAGAAAGTTGTTTTACTATTATTGACTGACATTCTGGAAATAAAGTCAATTTTACATTAGTTTGTTTTTGTTTGAGGTCAACGATTTGTACTATTTCTCACTCACACACACACACACACACACACACATACACACACAGAATGTTGATTTTTAAGCCACTAAAGTTCTGTGCTAATTGGTCTAGGAAACATTTGATTACACATTATCCTACAAGTTGAGAGGTAAAGACAAGAGTCCTTAAAAATATAGCAAAAAAAACCAAAATATGTTCTGATTCAGAAAAAGCTGTTATTGTACATTAAAAATCTATTGTGAGAAGAGTATACTCGTATTGAATATTAAAATATACAAAAGATGCTTTTTATACACCAAGGAACTTGAATATGGTAGTACCAGAAATTTAGGTCATAAGCACAGAATGTATCTTTAAAATACTTAACACTGCTAGAACTGTGTTATTACCATCAACACTTCATTTCTTTAGATATAGTGTCAACATAGACACCTAATTATCTAATACCTAGAGCAAGCTCTTCATAACCTCAAAGGGGAAAGTTAGTTCTTTAACTTTAAAATTATTCCTTAGGGATTTGTCCTTGTTTAAACATTTTTCCCCTAAGCATATTATAATTGATGGATTACTACAAAAGGGAACAGTTCTTATCCTCCAAATTGTTAAAATATAATTTTTTAAGACTTAGAAAATCTACAGGTATATACTAGTGTGTATATAGTAGTATATATATGAATATATACTAAAAAAGTATTTTTAACAACTTTGAAAATGAGTTTCAAGTAGAAAAACTGACTGGTTTTTGCATTAAATTTTGACTCAAAACAATTTTTTCACAAGTTTTCTCTTTTATAGAATTTGAGGTCATGGCGGGGAGGAATCAGACTCGCAATTTTCAGTTTCCAATGACTCAGTCTGTGGTGAGCAACCAAATATATTCATTTGGAAATAATACAGAAACTGATATCTTTGAAGAGGATGCTGAAGTGTATGAACTTCGACCAAGAGGAAGAGAAAAAGTCAGAAGAAGTACATCAAGAGATAGACTGGATGATATCGTATTAATAACAAAAGATATACAGGAAGGTGATACTTTAAATGCAATAGCCCTTCAGTATTGTTGTTCAGTAAGTCTTTTTTCTTTGATTATCCAAAAAAACTGTACATAAGCCAAAGTGAAATTTCATTTATCTTGTTCCTCCTTTCTCTTGTATTTCTCATGTTCTCTTCATAGGAGAAAAAAACCCCATAATTATATGCATATATGTAAGTGTATATATAGACATACATGTTTGTAAAATTCTCAGAAAGCTATAACTATAAAGATAACAAATGTATTTAAAGTTTCATATCTATAAATGTGTCTACCTGAGATAACAAATAGAAAATGTCTCGGTCATCTTTTCCAAATGCTTAGAACAGTATGTGTAATTATGTTATCTTTTTGATGGTACTGATATAGATGATGTTCGTGATTCCACATTCCAAATGTTTCCACATAAAGCCTAAACAAAGTATCATTACAAAGATATTAACAAAGTTCATCAATAAACACAAAAACAAGCACATCTAAGATGTGAAACTATGTGATTCTTACATACATTATCAAAAAGAAAGTTCCCAATTAAAGGAATACTTTGTTTAGGTTGTATTCTTTCTAGAAATGAGGAGTAAAAGTATTATTGGGATGTAAGTCAGGCAGTCAAATTTAAAAGCTTTGTTAGAGAAGACTATCAGCTCTTCTTTGGTTACCTCAGGACAGTTTCATGAAGCAGGGCATACATCAGGAGGGTTTTGAATTTCTCAGAGATGATATGATAGACTGGGAAAGTACGAGTATTTCAGGTAAGTGCCATTGCTTTGGGAATAGTTTAAAAGTAGGAATGGGATAAGCAAATGTTAGCATTCATGAGATGAGTAAAACAAAGATTTTCACTTATAAGAGAAAATATATATATATATGGGAAGATGATGAAGGGCTTTTGGGGAAAGGTGAAAAGTTCAGTTCATCAGGAATCACAGAGCTTTAACCAGAGGTGTAGTAAGAATATTTGATTGTGGGTAAATATAGGTGAGAAATTGTATTGAATTTAGGGACATTTGAAACATTGACATTTAAAATATTTTAGATAAGAAGTAACTAGAATTCCATGTATTGGTAATACAAATGTGGTAGATCTATTTAGGTTAAACGGTAATGAATGAACTGATTTCAGTATTCGAATAAATAGGACTAACTCCAGTATCATCTAATTCTTGTCTGTAGATATTCTTAAAATGGTGCGGTTATCTCTTGGAATGGTATAATATGACGTGAAATCATCATGTAGAGAAGTTGAACCACTCTCCCGTTGCCACATGTAGCCTAAGTGATTTGTCTAATCTGAGAATTTTGTATGTTAGTACTCATGGAAGCCATTTTATATGAGTTCCCTGTTTTCCCTTGTTCATACATTGTTACCTTTCTAAATCTCTTTGATCTCTTTTCTCATTTTCTCCTCCTTTCCCACACAAGGTAGAACCCTTTTCCTTTCTCAGTCTTAATTGCTCTGAATAGGACCTGATCCAATCCCCTGCCATTTTCTCCAGCAGATGGCACCCTTAATCATCCCCTTTCCATTACCTTCAAATATGCTCAAGTGTTACACATCCTTTAAAAAAACTTCCTTAGGCATTACTTTTTCCTTAAGCTATCTTCCTATGCCTCTTCTCCCTTTCTCAGGCAAATTCCTTGAACATCTTTCTCTATTTCATTCCTTCAGTTATTTTCTTCTTACACCTCAACCTTTTTGCAGTCTGGCTGATGACTTCATCACTGAATCAGAATTGCTTTCGAAAAAGTTACCCGTGATCTATTGTCAGCTTTGTTGGCCTCTTCTCAATCTTGATTTTTTCAATTTATTAGCTGCATTTGATATTATTGATCCACTTTTTCCTCCTAAATATTTTCTGCTCTTAGGACTTTGGGGATGTTATTTTTATCCTGATTTCACGTCTACTTGGCTGCCTTTTTATGCAATCATGACCTTTCACCAATGAGTATTTCCAATTGTCCAAAGCCATATATATATATATGTTATTGAGAAAAAGTGTGTTTATATATCTATATCCATATTATATATACACACTTTTTCTCAATAACTCATCAGCTTCATTTGATTTAATTATCATCCATACAGATGACTTCTATATCCATTTTCTCTCCTGAATATCATTTCTGGATCACCAAACTAGCTCTTGTAAATTTCAAACTGGATATTTCAAAGACATCTCAAACTGAGTATTTCCAAATAGAACTGATTCTCTTGCCCACAGCGGCCTTCCATCTGTCAAACTTCTATATTTCTTTCAGAGATACTACCATGGTTCCAGTCTTCCAAGTCCATTATCCTTAACTTCTTACTCTCCTTCACCCCACATATCCAGGCCTTCGCCAAATCTTTCCATTTTTGCTTCCATTCTCACAATTGAACTCATTTCAGGATTCATACTTCAAACCAAGTCACTACCTTGATTTAGATTCTTAATACTTCTTCCCTAGACTATTTCAGTGGCTTCTGAATAGGCTTCCTGCCTTGAGTTTTTCCCTTTTCCAGCTTATTCTACATACTTTGCAAAATGGTGCCTCTGGAAACACAAAACTGACCATGTGATTCACCTACCTAATCCACTCTAGAGGATTCCTATTGTTTCTAGGACAAAACCCTGATAACCTTGCACCAAACCTTTCTTTCCAGCCCCACAAATATTACTTTGAATTATCTGATCCAGCCAAACTGGTCTTCTCTCTGTTTCTCATGTACAGCACTCTTATATCTCATCTCTGCACTTTTGTACTGGCCATCCCATGTACTTAGAATACATTCTCTCTCTACACCACTTTATAAAATCCTACTCTTTAAAATTAACTCATCATCATATTCTGCATGAAGGTTTTTCCTGATCCCCCACAACTGCTAATATCATCCATCCCAAACTAACTTATATTTTAATTACTAATTTACTTGTAAAAGTTAACTTTATTTATGCTGTATGTGTATACTTTATATGCATATTATCTCATTGGGATTATTAATTTATACTTTGTACTCTACTCTCCACACACCCCATTACTGTTCCTGGTCCAAAGAATATGCTTGCCAAATGTTTGTTAGTTGTTTGATTGACTCAGCAGAAGTTAATCTTAGGGAAGAAAAGTTGATTCTTGTCTATCATTGAAAAAGTCAGTGATCTCTAACCTGATCCCTAGAAATTGTAAACAACTATTAGGAAAGAAAGAAGATAGTACATCACCTTCCTCACAATCACAAATCTGTTGTGAGGCTAGTCTCTAACACAAACCCAACTCTCCTTATCCCATGTCACCCCCTAACACTCACCCACTCTTTCCATTTGCAGTCTCCCAATCTCAGTGTTGCTGAGATGGATATTGGCTCCTCAGTGTAGTTCTATCCTAACTCTAGCCTGGTAACAACATCAGTAGTTATGCAGGTGTTTGTGAACTCCTACTTCTCCAGCAGAAATCTTCTGCCCTAACAAAGCACTTCTGTGAGGTTAGAGGCTTTCCTTTTTGTCCCAGACATTATATCACACAAAATGGGTGAGCATGCTCATTCTTTGGAGTTTCAGTCTACAGACTACTTTACATAATTTCCCCCTGAAAATATACCCTTTATTAAACTTTCTATTGCTATTGAGATTCTCATTATCCTTCTAGTCATCCTAGATTGCAACTTTTGTGTCTTCAGCTTCTATATCCCCTAATCCCATGGTGAAATCTTGTCATTTCTTCTTCCACAACATATTTTGAATTTGTCTCTTTTCTCCCTTCTCTCACAGCCACTACTGTAATTTAGAACTTTTATCACCTTTCTTCTGAACCATCACAGCGGCCTGCTAATTAGCTTTGCTGCTTTAAGTCTCTTCCCTCTAATTTACTCTCTTTACAGCTGCCAAATGATTCTCCTAAAATCATATCACTCCTCTACTCATTAAATGCAAGTGGCTCCCTGTTGAGTCCAAGATAAAATAATATTTCAACTTTATCTCATCCTTTTTAAATTTTAATTTTTGTATAAGTTTTATAATGTATATAACTTAACTTAGTACTATGAATAAATAGATACATATGGGGGATGGATGTTAGAAAAAAAAATTTATTGATAGGGTGCACAATCACAAATTGAAGGGATGCCCCCAATTGGAGAATGACTGAATAAATTATGGTATATGAATGTTTGGAATATTATTGTTCTATAAGAAATCTGCAAGGGATCAAGAAGAATTGAACTAATGAAGAGGGACTTGTTATAGCTTGACACTGAGGAGGTTGAGAAGGTCCTAGTTTGTCCAGTTAGGGAAGAGCCATTGTGACTAAACTGGTGCTTTGGGGCTTATAAACCATTTCCCCCACACCAGTAACATGGGGTAGGTAATAGAAACATTATTTTTATTATTATTATTATAGGTTTTTATATGCAAAACATATGCATGGGTAATTTTTCAACATTGACCCTTGCAAAAACTTCTTTTTCAACTTTTCCCCTTCTTCCCTCCACCCCTTCCCCTAGATGGCAGGTAGTTCCATACATGTTAAATATGTTAAAGTATATATTAAAAAGAATATCTGTATACATATTTATACAGTTATCTTGTTGCACAAGAAAGATCAGATTTAGAAAGAAGGTAAAAATAACCTGAGAAGAAAAAACAAAAATGCAAGCAAACAATAACAGAAAGAGTGGAAATGTTATGTTGGGGTCCATATTCATTTCCCAGTGATCTTTCTCTGGGTGTAGCTGGTTCTGTTCAGTATAGATCAGTTGGAACTGATTTGGATCTTCTTATTGTTGAAGAGAGTCACGTCCATCAGAATTGATCATCATGTAGTATTGTCATTGAAGTATATAATGATCTCCTGGTTCTGCTCATTTCACTAGCATCAGTTCATGTAAGTCTCTCCAAGCCTCTCTGGATTCATCCTGCTGGTCATTTCTTATAGAACAATAATATTCCAAACATTCATATACCACAATTTATTCAGCCATTCTCCAATTGGTGGGCATCCCTTCAATTTCCAGAGAAACATTATTTCTATTTTACAGATGAAAGCATTATTTCAGACAAGTTCAGTGATTTCCCTATGATCTCACAACTAGTAGCATTAGCTTGGTCCAGGCCTTTCTGTACATGAAAACTAATGTTCTTTCCATGATACCAAATTGTCCCTAGAGATGTACGGACCACAAAGTTTGCACCGCTGGATGAAAAAATTTTCTCATAAGACCAGTTTTTCATTCATTTAACAATTTTTATTAAGGGGCTCTAATTTTTAAAGCACTGCTTTGATGATAGGAATCTCTCAAGCTGTTTATAATCTAAATGGATCAGGGAAAAAAATTTGTACTAGGGTACTGGGAGAAATAGAAAGAAATTGAGACAAAATGATAAAAATTGGAACAACTTTGACTTCTCTTTGTATTCAGTAAAAAGTTTGAGAAATTATGGTTACTGTTTGAATTTTTTCTTCTGATTTTGAATTCCACTGACTCTTGCTTTAACAATTCTTTTTTTTTTTTTTAAACAGGTAGCAGATATCAAGAGGGTTAATAATCTGATCAGCGATCAAGACTTTTTTGCACTTAGATCTGTTAAAATTCCAGTAAAAAGATTTAGTGTATTGACTGAAACACATTATTCTCCCAAAGGAAGACAGAATTCCCGTCCTTCAGCTGCCCAGTGTACTCCAGAACTGCAAGAGATATTTCCTAATTCTGATCTTCTGGTTTCAAATGAGACTGCTGGGAATTTCTTAAAAGAAGTGGACAAAGATATAGAACAAATAGTAAAATGTACAGACACAAAGAGAGAGAACCTCAATGAAGTGGTTTCTGCCTTAGCAAAACAAGAACTGTGTTTTGAACCTGACAATAAAAGCATTAGACGTAAGGATCCCTATTATGGAGCAGACTGGGGAATAGGTTGGTGGACAGCTGTGGTGATAATGTTAATAGTAGGCATAATAACGCCAGTATTTTATTTACTGTATTATGAAGTTTTAGTTAAAGTAGATGTTAGTCATCATTCCACAGTGGATTCCTCACATCTGCATTCAGGAGTCACAGCTCCATCACAACAGAGAGAAATAGAGAATGGAATAATTCCAACAAAAGGAACAAATGTGGGACAACAAGATGATTATAAACTTCATAAACAGAATTCTCAATTACCCTCTACACGGCATATCACATAGCATTCAGTTCTAGATTATAATATTTATAACTATAAATGTATCTGGAATGCAGAGAATCAATTATATTCTTTATTTACCACTCATGGGCAGTATTTTGGTTTATTGAAAATGCTTTTATTTCTTCCAGAGACTTTTTGTTTTGAGCCATTTGCAAGTCAATTCTCTATGAACATTAATCTTTCTACCTGTTTGAATGGTTTAAGTTAAGTCTGTTGTGGCACTGCAAAAGTGAATTTTTAGTATACACATAGAAATTTCTTTAGAAAATGTTGCACCCACTTATTTAAACATAGTCTTGAAGTTTTGTTTTGTTTTTGTTTGTTTTTTTTCGATAATTTTTTTAAGGTATTGATGTTAAAGGTTATTAAGCAATATGAATGGTAGCATTAGATGTATGCAACTGAAGAAAATCCATTTATTACTACCTGATAAGCATATTATCTCTTATCTCAAAATATTTGGTTGAGCAATAGTTTGATTCTAAAAGTATTTGCGATAGCACAGTGTGAACATGATGCTATCCATTTGAATCTGTTGATCAGTTTTTATATGACTTATAATACGATGTGGCATAAAAACAAGTAAAATCAAATCAAAAAAACAATTAGGAAGATAAAATTTTGTCAAGAGGAGCTAGAATTTCAAATTGATATAAAAAATCTAGGAATTATATAGGGAAGTAGCATCATTGAATAATTAGAATATTGGAGTGAATCAAAGTATGAGATGCTTAATCTGTTTCTCAATTTTTTGTACGTGTCTTTTAACTTTTATGCCCATTTTGTTTTCAGTAAAATAAGTATAAGGACCTATGTACTTTTGTAATTCTTTGAAGAAAAGTGCTAGACCTGTACACTTAGATTATTTGGGGAAAAATTCTTAATACCCTATGATAAACTGTTGCACTTCCATACATGCCTTAATTAAATCAAATGCCTTAATTTAATGTTATAAAAGTTAATATACTTTTTAGAATCAAACTTATTCTTCAGTGTCCTAGTCTTCCCTTTCAATAGAATTAATGTCTGTGATGTATATGTAGTATGAACTGATCTTAGTTTCATTTAATCAAGCACAATTTCGTGGGCAACACAGATGTGACTTGTCTTTTTTGTGTAATGTGAATTGCCAAAAATGGCTCACTAAGAAAAAATTATAAGCGGGGTCATTTGTATTGGTTGGCAAAATAGATACAGCTCTGATTTCTCGACTTCTTATCCTATTATTCCATAGGGATGATTATCTAAAATAGAAAATGAGTGACAAAAGAATTGTCATATTATGAATGCTAAAGGAGAGAAATTGCCAGGGAGTACATGAAAAAATATATCTATCTACTGAGGGACATCAGAGCAGGATACCTGTCATGCCTTAAGTTCATAGTAATCTGGCTAAATAAGCATTTGCCTACTGATTAATTTTATGTGTATTCACACACATATATAAATACATTCATACATACAAAAAAAAAAGTGGTGCTGCTGTAGAACATAGGATTAATGGAATATGACTTGTCTTAAATGTGTAACTAAAATTTTTTTGTGTGTTTTTTAGGTATATGATACTGCCTCATTTTCTGGGCATTATTTCCTAGTGTCAGATGTTTGAAATTCAGGTACAATCATTTTGTATCTAAGCCCTATCCAGTGAATAGTTGTGACAGATCAGTAATCTAGACCCTTGATAAAGATGGAAGGAAAACAACATTGAGCCCTTTCATTATATTACTTACCAGAAAGTGTTGTTGGTAAATACATCTCTCTACTCATTCATATAAAAACAGCCTGAGAAATGAGCAACATTCGTGAAGATACCTAAATTATGTGTGAATGTGTTTTCTCCAAAAAAAAAAAGCTTAAATTTTCTGTGCTATATTGCATAGAGAAATGGAATCTTTTTCTAGTCCTTAGTGTTAACTTTAGCTTACATGTTATATGCTTTTTTAGCAAGTATACTAAAAAATATAAGAGGAATAAAAATTACAAAAAAGCAAAAGTCAATTAGGTGAAAAAGTTATAGTGTAATTCAGATTGGTAAGCTAAAGAATATCATTGATTGCCATCTACTAGTGCTACTTTGAAATTATTATAGTAGTCTAATAAGTAAATAGGTAAATAAAAATACATTGCTTTTATTTTAAACAAATGAAATTTGCCTAGATATAGGAACCACTTCTGCTCTATGGAATGTCACTTGGTGATAAATATGAATATGAAATATATTCTTTTTAATTGCTGAGCAGTTCCCCTCCTTTACCTATTATATGGTTCTAGAATTACAAATTCAAATCTTTAACTGCAACATCCAAAAGAGAATATGGTTAAACTTGGCAAAGAAGTACAATTTTAATAGGTAATCATTACAAAAATAAATTTTCAGTTAATGTACTGTTGAGCATCATGACAATGGTGTGTGAAAGTTGTTCTATAATTTTCTCAGTGAGGACATATTTTTGTTTTCTAATTGTAGGCTTTGAAAATGGGCTTAAGGTTAAATGTATATTGGACTCTTATCCTCATAAGTTTTCAGATCTAACTGGCACACTATATTAGCATGTATCAAACGCAAAAATATAATTGGAAAAATAATCTTGCTTCCTTTGGAAATGTTGGTTATAAATAAAAATTTTTTGTGTGTTCAAAGATGTAATTGCAGTTTTAACACCTCCAGGATAAAACATGGGCCTCATTCTTTTTAAAACATCTATTTTCAAAGATTATCTATTAGTAAATTGTAAACTCTGCCTTCCATATGAATAAGATAATTTAGTTTTCAGTATTAATTTCTCATCTTTAGAATCTGCTTGATTAAGGCAGATTGTGGAGTTTTAAAACAATGAATGATTTAGTTTTTTTACTATTTACTTCTGAAAGTTGGGACTTAAATAATTGAGAAATTAAATGAAGCAACTAGATGAGAATTTTGCAAATGAAAAAAGGATACAGTATAAATAAGTGTTAAAAGTGTGAAGTTAGAATTAAAGAAAATGTATTTAAATGATGCACTATGTTGAGAATCATGCTGTGTTTTGACTTGGAACACTTGCTCAGGAAATCGGTATTTTTCTCCCAAGTATGTGCATATTGCACTGTTAGATTTTTAAATAGAAATACCTGAATGCTTTAAGTATTTTTATACACACTAATGCTGTAAATCTCATAAAAGTATATTTTATA
Organism: Sarcophilus harrisii; assembly: GCF_902635505.1. NCBI lineage: Eukaryota > Metazoa > Chordata > Mammalia > Dasyuromorphia > Dasyuridae > Sarcophilus > Sarcophilus harrisii. Next base: position 184,414,079 of record NC_045426.1, on the reverse strand, counting down.
CAAATGCAGAATGTAATAATTGTAGAATTATGTATTGGTATGTAAGTCTTTAAAATGGTGGCTTTAAAATTTTTGCCACTTAAACTTTTCATATCCTAAGATGTCTGAGTGTTAAACCATAATAAAGTTTCTATTTTATTATCCAATCTAAAATGGAAGCTGGTGAATTTAATTGAAGAAAATTAAACTCTCCACTCACCATATTCAAATAATAGTTTGAATTTATATACTTGAATTGATAAAGAATTTTTAAGATTCAAGCTAAGAGTATGAGAAGTAAACCAATTCAAATGTACTTTGTTTAAAGTGAGTTTATAAATCAAAACAATATCATTTGTAATAAGATGAACCAGAAAGGGGCATATAGAATCTGGGTAACTAATATTTCTGTTTAATTGCTGCAAGAAAACAGTTGACAACTACATATATGCCATGGTACACCAAAGGGTCCTAAAGTCAAATTTTCACCAAAGACCTAAAGCAGATTTTGACTTATTTTACAGACCAAAGAAAATAGGATTTTCTGTCACTGTGCAAGCATTAAGTAGCAAAGGCAAGAATGTGAATTGATTAAATACCCAATATCACATAGCCTTTAAAATTCTCCTGAGATATTACTTTTGGTAAAATGAAGGTTGCCTCATGTCCACATACTGCATTACATTAAACAGAGTTTTGATCAGGAGTGTCAAATAGCATTAAAAACTTAAAATAATTCTGACCAGAAAAAAAAAAAAAGTGCCCTTGACATTTTTGTTTTCAGATCAAATACTCAAATGATTCCGATCTAATTAAAAAAGGTATTGCCAACAATACTAGATGATGACCAGTTCTGATGGATCAGGCCATCCTCAGCAACGAGATCAACCAAATCATTTCTAATGGAGCAGTAATGAACTGAACTAGCTATACCCAGAAAAAGAACTCTGGGAGATGACTAAAAACCATTACATTGAATTCCCAATCCCTATATTTATGCACACCTGCATTTTTGATTTCCTTCACAAGCTAAATGTACAATAATTCAGAGTCTGATTCTTTTTGTACAGCAAAATAATGTTTTGGTCATGTATACTTATTATGTATCTAAGTTATATTTTAATATATTTAACATCTACTGGTCATCCTGCCATTTAGGGGAGGGGGTGGGGGGGGGGGGGGGGAAGGGGTGAAAAATTGGAACAAGAGGTTTGGCAATTGTTAATGCTGTAAAGTTACCCATGTATATATCCTGTAAATAAAAGGCTATTAAATTAAAAAAAAAAAAAAGGTATTGCCTCCAATATAGAGCTCATACATCCATATCTACCCATCTTTTTATTTCTTGTCCATACGCTCCACAGGGATGACCCAATATCCTGTGGGGCCTTAATTGATTTCTCTTGACCTTATAAGGACATCGGTGGAGCACACCTACGGGAAACTGAGAATTTCCCAAAAATAGTCACTTGATAATTCTGAAGAGAACCCCAAACCTAAACCTCTCACTTGATAATTCCAGATCCAATTCAAGAGGCTGTTAATCATTAATGTTGTGTCCTACTTTCTAGAGCCTCCAAGTTGGGATGATGAAATGCACCATTGCTTTCCAGAATCCCCATACCCAGGTGATTAAAATATACCTTCCTAGTGGAGAAATGATGAGGCGGGACTCCCGAGGATGGTGGGAAAATGGAGTCCATTTATTTCAAGGGCTTTCCCCTTTTTATAATGTAACAAAAACAATACTGTGCACATGGGACCACATAAGCAATTTGCTATTATATGTAGTTTGCCACCTGGTATCACTCTGCTTCAATCACAACACAGGTTGTTACTGCCCCCTGACTTCTCAGGAAGGCTGAGAGCCCTCAGGGAAGAGGGGGAGCTGAACCAGACATTATTAGCAGGTTCCCTCTGGCCTGAAGAGTCTTATCCCCCACCCAGAGTTTCCCCACTGACTGTGACCCTCTACAATTAGGGCTCTGGGAAGGAGAACAAAAGACCTGCTCCTCTAGTAGAAATATCTGCTATCCTGGACCTTTACTTAACTTTTTAGAAGAAGCTAACTAATGAACTGGAGACATTCTAAGGGATCTGTAAACTGGGTAATCTCTATTTGTTGAAGAAGCCTGAGGTAAACCAAGTCTCCTTGGTTATCCTAGTTTAATAAATTACTTACTTTTAAACAAATCTCTTTGTGAGGGAATTATATGGTTTCTTATAAAAATGATTAACTAAGGTCGATTGAGATTTAGTTTATCTAGGGAAATGAAATAGGGTAAACAGTTGTAAGCCCTTGCAAAACTGACCATCATAAAATTCAGGTCAAAATTTAACAAGTTCATGTTACTTCCAAGCATTATTCTTGTGGTCACGACTCTGTGAAAATTAACCTCTCTAGACTGGTTTGGAGTCTAATCTGGAGAAGTTTGCTTCTTGCAAGATTCTAAGAATAAATACTTCTATTCTTCATTTGAGATATCACTGAGTATTTGTAAATTGGATTTGCTGTATTGCACAGTTTGGGGGCTCGTTTTCTGGGATAAATGCCTGGTAAGGGAATGATCACTGCTCAGCTTTGGAGACCAAAAGATGCCTAGGGACCTTTTGTCCCCAAGTCTCCGGGGTTTGGCAGTGTTTTCCCTGCTAAGCAGAGACTCCAGACAGAGATACTCAGTAAAGAAAGAAGAAGCAGAGTAGAACCTGGTATTTTGTATGAAATGTGTATGAGCTCGTGGTCTGGAAGGAATTGTACATACAACTCGAGGAAGGAAGAAAAGTCTGGGGATCAATTGGCTGGGTCAGGGGAGACCCGAGAAATTAATTTCACTAAATTAAGGTGGGTGTGTTGTCAGGCTGCAGGGATCCCAAGGGAAGGACTCACCAAAACAGCTCTTGGTTGACCACTGGCAAAAAGTGATCTTTGCCAAGAGATTGAAGCAGAAATACGGTCCACTCCAATCATGGGGAAAGTGCAGTCAAAGTCCCCAACCGGGACTAGGTAAGGAAGTACCAGCCAATAGTCCATTAGGGAATTGGTTGCAGAATTGGAATAAATTGCCAAGGTATAGAAAGAAGAAAACTATAAAGTATTGTTTTGTTTGGGGTGAACAAGATTTGAGTGGAGGAATAATTTGGCCAGAATATGGTCACTCTGATAATTGGACATGTCAACAACTAAATTTATATGTTAATGGGAAAAATCCCTTCAATCCAGAGGAATCAATATATGCAAGCCTCTGGCTTTCAGGGACAAAAGACTGGCTGTTTCTAAGCTAGGCAAAAGAAATGGAAGAAGGGCCCAAGACAGAAGAGATCCCATCTCCCTCCTGGGATCCTTTAGTTGCAGTCCTTCCACCATATATGCCCCCTCCTCAGCCAGTAGCACCCCTGTCTGTGGAGGCGGAACCAGAAAGGCAGCCGCCCTTGATTAAACTGGAGAACCAAGGGACAGCAGGAGCCAATAGGAAACTAGTATATAAACATTTGGGAAGAGAATTAGAACAGCTGAGGAAAAAATTGTATATCTTAGCCACTCTCTTCACTTCAGAAGAAAAATCAACTATTAGAAAGGCAGCTATGGAAGAGTGGGAGGGACATCATCCTCTTTCAGAAGGAATGATGGCTGCAGAACAAAAATATCCATTAGTAAATCCAGAATGGGATAATAATAATCAAGCATGCAGGCAGAATATTGCAAGATTTAAGGGACCTGATTATTACTGGGACTAAGAATTCCTTTCCCAAAATATTAATAAGGCCTTAGAGGTTAGACAGGGAAAAGATGACCTTTCAGATTTCTAGAATGTCTCAAAGAAAATACTGGAGATTAAAGTTAGAAGATCTAGTGATAGAAAGTGTGTTGAAGCTATATTTTGTCATCAATTCATGGCCAGACATAAATAAGAAATTGTAGAAATTGGAAGAATAGAATAATAATTCAACTGGGGAATTACTGAAAGAAACAATGAAGGTATATGTAAGGAGAGATTGGGAAAGAGAAAAGAGAGAGTCAAAGAATCAAATTGCTAATTCAGTCTTTACAAAGCTGCCCAAGGACAGGGAAAAGGGTGGAGTAAAAATAGAGGAAGAGGGTAAATAGCTGAACATAGTGCCCTCTGGCCTGTTGAACCTGTGGGTAAACTAGGCATTTTTCTAAAAATTGTCCCAGGAGGAGAAAGAAAAATTATTAGCAAGTTTGCTTTCATGGAATTAGAGAACAAAAAAGTTTAAAAGGGCTAAATTTGGGCAGGAGAATTGGTAATTGTTTGCAACATTTGATTAAGAATTCTAGGAACTTAATTTATTTTTAAAAAGTACTATAATTTTGAAATCAAGGGAAATAACTTTACTGTTGCCTCACATATGCTAGATTTATTCTAAGTATAAAATCTTAAAATTGTTTGAATATTGAGGCCTTTTTTTCTGAAAAGAAAAACTTCTTTTTATTTGGTGGGACTTCAAATTAAAATATACGTTATTAAACAAAATGCTGGAAGCTTACCTTAGGGGAGTTTGTGTTTGTATCTTAGATATGTTACTTTCTAGAAGTATTAGGTAATCTGTAAAAATTCTGTCAGCTCTACTAAGCATGTATATAGGTTTTATTTATTTAGCTATTCATTGTGCTGTGAATCTTAAAAGTTTTGGAAAAAGGAGAATGAAGGTGATTTAAGAAGGATTGATTAGTAAGAGCAAATTGAAAGCTTGAATGATTTCAAGAAGGAATCAGTTGGAAAAAGAAAGAACGAACTGATTGGGAGGAGCATTCACAGAGAGTGCTGGGAAACAGGATGGGTTTTTGGGAAAGAGAACCAGAAGGGAAAGTATGTAGCAAGAGGGAAAGAGGAAGTTGAGTAGAGGGTTGAGAAGCACGGTGGAGTTAGGCGAAAAGCCATGTGGAATAAGAGAAGGGCGGAAGAGAGTTCATGTGAAATCCTCTTCTTCCAATTAAGTCTGATGTGGAAGAATGGCCACATGGAATCCTCCTCCCCTCCTACTCCCCTATTAAATGTGTTCCAGCTGCTTTCTGCAGAGGCTTGGCTTTGGCAAATGATTTCAAGAGATAGGCTTTTAAGTTAATTGAATGAATATTTGTTTCTTTTGATACATAATGGTTTCCTTGGTTAAGAAATATGGTATTTCTAAAAGTTTAATATTTTAAAGAACTTCTTGGATTCTTTTATGTAGTTTTAGGATATCGATTGTATCGGGTCATCCTGACATCACTTAAAGAGCCTCTGACAATAAGTTTATTTTTTCTTTGTCCTTTTGAAAATGTTTCTGTTATGGATAATATGCAATTTGAAATATTTGTCTATGTATTGGGTATTTTAAAAGCAAGCTGATTTGTATGTATAATGTTTACTTATGAAACATCTAGTTAGATATGAAAGAAGTGAACTTACTGAGACATTCTTACTGTTATAAATATAAGGTTATGGTAAATATCTGTTTAGGATTTTGGTTAATGGGATTTGTTATTGGAAGTAAAAGTTTCTTGGGCTTATAGTCAATACTATTTGGGAGTTTTAAAACTCCACCCTCTGACAGTTAGTGGGACAATTAATTGGAGTAAAAATGAATTAAAGCTATTTTATCTTGTATGTGCTGAAAGTTGAATTTTAACTGCTTATATTGCGTTATAGTTATGTGCCTAAATTTTTTCTTCCTGTAACTGATTTCTATAATCAGAGGAATGGTCAAATTCAATTCAATTATGTCATACCTTGCTATTTCCAACCTGGTTATATGTAATTATTATATCCTAAATACTTGGCAAATAAGTATTTAGCCTGATCATTTATCTGTTACTGGATATTGTGTTTATGATATTCAAATTTTTTTTTTAAGGTTTCCAACTAATGAGAGGACAATTATCGGAGGGAGACCTGTTATTTATTTGGGACTACACCTGACAGCCATTTGTCTGTCCTGTTAAGCAAACTAATCCCTTCACATAGGAAGCTGCTGGCTCTTCACGTTTTGCAGCAGTCTCGTGAATAGAGTCTTTCTATCTCAGACTGTTCTAACCTTTATTTGTTAGATTTGTGTTTGTTGTTTTTGTTATTGTTCTAGATTTTGGTCAAATTATAGATTATTGAACTGCTTCTGAGACATGGATCAGCCCATCTGAAGCTTTGGTAGAAGGCAGCATGGCCACACCCATCCCCTCCCTGGCTGAGCATCTCACCCCATCCTCAGCATGAAGCAGTTTTTGAGAGACCATTATCCCTGCTCCTAGTGTACTTTGGACTGATATAGAGAATTTGGGAACCCTGATTGGGTCATCTATTACTATGTGTTTAAGATTTGGGATGGAACCAGTGCTGTATATTTGAGGAATTTTTTAGGAAACTTAACTGTACTAGTCTATTATGGATAGGAATTTTGATTCACTCTTGGGATTCATATGTGGAATGGTATTTGATAATTCCTCTTTAAAAAAAGAGGGAGAGATAGGAAATTCATGAAAGTGGTGTATTTTTCTCAAAAGAATGGAACAATTCATATAAACAGTCCTTTTTGTTTTTACTCCTTGCTTAAAATTTATTGGACTATGATTTGCTGGTTTGCTTTAACTTTGGAATCCCTTATTCTGTTGGAATTGCCCTGGCAGACTCAGTTTTGGGGATTGTTTTTAGAAACAACCAGAAATCAGACACCTGTCTTGGGACTGGCAGTCTTTCTCATCTGTTTCTCCACTCTTGTAACCCCAGTTCCTTAATTAGTATTTCAGCATTCTCATAGGACCTTGCAATTTGGTATCAGGCCTCTAAAAGTTCTAGGTGGCCTGCCTTGGTCTAACTGTGCATACACTACTCAGAAATCTGTATCCTAGTAACAGCTCCTTTTGACAGGGGACAGGTTGAACTACTCCAGGCCCCACTTTTTCCCCTTTTTGGAGTTTCTGACAGACTTTGGGTGTCCTCTTAGATGGGCAGCAGGACTATCCTGAGCACTGCTACTCCCTATATAAGCAGAGGCTGTTAAACACACAAATGACCACAGACATAACTCACAGTGAACTGTCCATCTCAAACTGGATTCTCTGGCTGAGATGTTCCCCAACTGTAGTGGACCTGACCTGATAGCAATAGGGAGCTTATGTATTACTGATTAATTCTGGGGTTAACAGGGAGAGACTTGTCCTTGCCTTTTTCTAGTTTTATTTTGGTTTATTTGCTTTACATAGGGCTGGTCAAAATGATGGTGCTGAGACCTCCTAGGTATCTAGAAGAAAGTATAATGTGTGGAATATCGTGCCTCAGTTTCCCTAAATTATCCTGCCTCATTTTCCCTAGAATGTCTTTATTTTTGTATTTTTATGTCTGCTAAATATCAATCTGTTCTGTGATAAATGATTCCAAGACAAATGGTGGGAATTAGTGAGTGGGAAGTCCTCATGTGTTTAAAAAAAGGGGGAGGGATTTGAGTATAACAGGAAACTGAAGAACTCATTTGATAATTCTGCAGAGAACCCCAAAACCTAAACTCGTCACTTGGTAATTCCAGATCTGATTCAAGGGTATCATTAAGATACCCTTGATACCGATTCAAGGGTAATCATTAAGGCTCTGGGAAGGAGAACAAAACACCTGCTCCTCTAGTAGAAATATCTGTTCTCCTGGACCTATACTTAACTTTTTAGAAGCTAACTAATTAATGAATTGGAGACATTCTACAGGATCTGTAAACTGGGTAATCTCTATTTGCTGAGGAAACCTGAGGTAAACCAAGTCTCCTTGGTTATCCTAGTTTAATGGATTACTTACCTCTAAACAAATCTCTTTAAGATAGATTGAGATTTACTTTATCTGGGGAAATGAAATAGGGTAAACAGTTGTAAGCCCTTGAAAAACTGACCATTATAAAATTCAGGTCAAAATTTAATAAGTTCATGTTATTTCCAAGCATTATTCTTGTGGTCATGACTACATAACTCATTTCAGTCTCTGTGGAAATTAACCTCTCTAGACTGGTTTGGAATCCAGTCTGGAGAAGTTCACTTCTTGCAAGATTCTAAGAATAAACACTTCTATTCTTCATTTGAGATATTTCTGAATATTTGTAAATTGGATTTGCCATACCACACACACCCATGCGTGACTAACCCATCTTTTTTTGATCATTTCTTTGGACTTCTTTGTCACTGCTTTTTCCAACAGAGTAAGTTTTTTGAGGGTAAAGAAAACCTCCCATTTGCACTTATTTCTAGCACCTGTTTTGCATATAATAGAAACATAATTACTTGATTCTTCTTTGCAACCCCATTTGTAATGATAGTCTCACACTATATATGCCTCTCCATTGCCCTTTGATCAATCTTCAATTTCAATTTTACACAGATGTGCCCTGACTCATAGCAATATGTGACAAATCCGAAGGACACATATTTTTAATGTCTCTGTTTCTGGTGGATATAAACTATATTTATTCAATTGCTTCTTTGTACAGCAAACATTGTTTTTCTTCTGTGGGAGCTCATGCCAAGCTCTTTAAAAAGTGATTATGAATCTTTAGGAGCCTCTGGAGTATTCCTGGGCTTGATAAAAATCAACAATTTTTTCTGCACACTTGTCTAGAGGAGCTTACCACCACTAGGGAATGCTTGTTCAGCTTCAACAATAAGCTAACTCTTCCATAACAACATTGAAAAGTTTGGGGACGAAGATGTGTCCCTATTTTATTCCTCATGATTACAAGGTTGCTTCTTATTTTTCAAGGAGTCATACAAAATGCTTTCCAGAGACACATTTTTATCTTGTATTAACTACAAATGTTACTCAATTGGGTAATAGCAAAGATGAGGTCTACTGTATAACATGGATGGGAAAAATCTTTTCTATTCCATTCTGATGTTCTTGATTAGGAAGTCCTTGACATGTCTAAATACTTCTCATAAACATTTTTATAAACAGGATTAAGGAGAGATATGGATTGGTAGCTATTGATTTCTATTCCCCCTCCCTCCTTTTGTGGTGGGGAAGTAGGTTATTAACATCAGGAAATTTTATTTTTTTCTTTGAATACTTTGGATCCAAAAGTATTAAGACTTCCACTTGTATGCAGCAATGAACAAAATGAGAGACATTCCCAATAGTGTCCCAACTTTTTGGAAATTGCTATAACATTTTCCATATTTGATTTTATACTACCTTCCTTCCTGCTAAGCACATTGTTTGGAGTATATTTGTAAACAGTGCTCTCAGAGTTGGCATGCCTGAGTTAATTAAAATATTTTTGAAAATTTTAGTTGTATCTTTTAAGATGGCTTGAATATGTGCAAAATCAAATAAAGTTGAAAATCACTAATCATATAAGAGGAAAAAGGGATCCACACATGCAAAAATGTTTATAGCAGCTCTTTTTGTGGTGGCAAGGAATTGGAATTTTGAGTAGATGCCCATCAATTGGGAAATGGCTGAATAAGTTAAAGTATATGAATATAATTAAATTTATTGTTGTATAAGAAATAATAATGAATAGGCTGATTTCAGAAAAGCCTGGAAAGGCTTACATGAACTGATGCCAAATGAAGTGAACAGAACCAGGAGAACATTATACAAAGTAATACCAAGATTATGTGATGATCCAACTATGATAGATATAGCTATTCTCAGAAATACTTTGATCCAAGACAACTCTAATAGGCTTCTGTCTAATAGACAGAAAATGCTATATGTATTCAGAGAACTATGGAGACTGAATGTGGATCGAGGCATACTATTTTCACCTTTAAAATTTTTTTCTTACTTGTGTTTTTTTCCCCTTTGGAATTTTCTTTCACAACATGACTAATATTTGTAATTTAAAATAATTGTACATGTATAAAATAACTTTAAATTTTTTAAAATAATGTTTAAAATAATTGCACATGTATAATCTATACTGGATTACTTGATCTCTTGGGGAAGGAGGAGATAAGGGAGGTGGGGAGAAAAGAAAATTTGGAACTGCCATTTACTAGTTATATGTTGTTGGCTAAGTCAGAATTCTTCTGGGTTTGAGTATACACAATAAGAGCTAAGACTAGAGGACCACTGTAGTACCTTCTATTTCTAGCTCTATGATCTTCTGATCTAGAATCCCACAATATTATTAACTATTTGAGTTTAGTCATTCAGCAAGGTACAAACTTACTCAATTGGACAGAGGATGGAAGACTGTCAAATACTTTGCTGAAATCTAAATAAATTAAATCACCCACAGCATCCTACTGAATTGATAACTGTCAAAAAAGAAAATGGAGTTAATCTGGAAAAATTTGTTCTTGAAGTCCAGGTTCTCTGTGATCACCAATTCCTTTTCTAGAATTAATCATCTTTTAAATAAAGCTTCTAGAATTTTGCCAGGAACTTAAGTTAGTTTATGGTACAAGTTCTTTACCAAGGATCCAGGTTAGACTTGCAAAGTTCTAGACCAATAAATCTTGATTCTATTCTTTGTATAACCAGTCCTTTTCTTTGCATCCTTAACATTTTTATTTCCAGTTTCATTTGTTTTCCCAGTTCTTTTCCACTATAGATTTCAACAATAATAAACACTAAGTGATGGGATAGGAACTTGATGAAGAGAAAAGGGAGGAAAAAGACAGCTTAAAAGGACAAACAACCCAAAAATACAGTTATCAAAATAATTAGACGTTTTATTTCAAATTTTTGGAGAACAATTATTCAAAGCACATGAGATTTCTTCACTTTTCCCTGGGAAGAATGTCATCTCTTTTACATTTTTTTCTTCTGTATTTCCAATGAGAATTGGTATAATTAATAACTAGTTCTGAAGAATTAGCTTTGGTAAGTCTCTTATTTAATATTTACAATAAAAAATTAATTATAAGATTATAAAATATAATATGTAAAATTATAAAATACACAATTATAAAAATTATAGTAATAGAAATGTCTTATCTTTGTATTCTTATATAATTTATATCTTGAAGGACATTTCTTATATTTTAAGAGACTATAATATACAACACGATTCACATTCATTAATATACCTAAAAGAAATTATTAAATCTTTCTTTCAGTTTGATATAGATATACTGCTACACAGATACGCCCTTTACCAAAGTATCCCCTAAATCAATGTTCTCCACAGTGGGTTATTATACATGACAATCTATTGGTGTGCAAAAAAGAAAACTGTAACTTTAAGGAGGACAACATAATTATACAGTCCTGCAGCTGCTGTCTCTAATCCAAGACAGTCATTTGACACCTGTTCCCCTTCTGTTACACATCTGGTTTTTCCCTTTCCACATCCCTACAGCAAAGCAGTACAAACTCCTTACTTCTCCCTCTACCCCCTTTCTCCTTGTACCTAGAAAAACAAGCTAGGGCTCTTGTCTCCTGACTTGAGGCAAATTGCTGCAGTTAGCCAGATGCAAAAGATAGCAAAGGTGGCTGCCAGTAGACTTAGACAATTAATCATATAACTCAAATCTAAAACCCTACTCCTAATATCCATCCTATCCCAGAGCTTTAGTTTGACTGGAAATAAATAAAGGATATTCACTACTAGGAACCTATCCTCACATCTTATCATTTATATTCAACTGCTCCCTTCTCAGACTTCTTCTCCACTACTCTGTGATCATCAAACTTGACTCCCCAAGATCAGTCTATGTCCCCATGACTCCTGACCAATCCCTCCAAAGGGAAGATGGAAAATGACTAGCTAAATGTCATCTTTGAATAACTGGTGTACAATACAGAAAAAATTATCAGGATTTACTAAGTGGTCTCCTTTCATTGAAATCTTAGGCTTTCCTACAAGTTATATTCTCCAGCTATGAACTCATTAAAACTTAAGATGCTGGGGGGAAAAAAACAAAACAGCTTAGAATTTTCAAAAATAATGAATCCTACTGTTCTAAGAATGATATTAATCTTTTTTTTTAAACCCTTACTTGATATTCTCTGGCTTTTAAAATCCCTTCATAATCTGCTATCTTCCTACCCTTCTAATCCTCTTACACCTTTACTCAGTTCACTGTACTCTATTGTTAGTGACAGTGGTCTCCTTGCCAATAATGCTCCATCTCCTTTTCTATCATTCTTATTCCTAGTGCCTTTCCTCTCAACTTATCTCCAATTTAGCCTGTATACAGTTTGTTTGCACATAGCTGTTTTTATGTTGTCTCCCTCTTTAGACCTCCTACATACAGAATAGGGACTATTTTTTGCCTCTTTGTATTCCCAGACATCAAAGGTACTGAATGCTTGTTGACCTGATTTGACTTTAAATAAAATTTTTACAAGTTATTTTTAAAATAGTTTATTTCATCTTTAACTCATCCTTTTTAAAGGATCTTTAATTTTTTATTGTCTTTACAATATATATTAAGGTATTAATACAATGGCAAAAGTCCTACTCAAAACAGGCTTTTATGAGAGGACTAGAAAATTAATACACACACACACACACACACACGCACACGCACACACACAACACACCAGAAAATACACAGGATGAAAGAGAGTCAAGAGACTGACTGTTTTACCAGTTATTAGCTATGTCACCTTGGGGAAATTATTTTAACTGAGTTTTAGCTTTCTCTTCTGTAAAATGAAAATAATTCTTGCCCTGCTTAACTCATACAGATATCCTGAGAATCAATGTAAAAATCACTCTATGTAAAAGTCCTTTTCAAAGCTATAAAACAACATATGGACAAGGTATTAGAAAGGAGTTAAAGAACTAAAAGGCTGGGATTCAAATCCTCCCTCCAGACATTTATGAACTGGGCATTTATGTCATATGAACTGGGCATATCCCTTAACCTTTGTAAGACTTGGTTTCCTATATGTAAAAGAAAGATAATAGCACTTACCTCAAAGGGTTATCATGAGGATGATCAAATGAGATATAATTAAAATGATTTGTAAACCTCAAAAAAGCATTATATAAATGGGAGCTGTTATTAAATATTGATTCTACTCTATAAAGATCTAAATTCTTAGAAACCACATTACACTAAAAGTGTACATTTATTTTTTTTCCTCTCAAAAATTACATTAACCATTTCAGTGTGGATAAAGTATTCAGTTATTTTGCTTTTAAGAAAATTTAACTTTTAGCAAAAACATTAAGATTTCAATAATTTTCTTAATTTGCAAAAATGATTAAATCTTTGCCATCAGATTCCTGAACAGCAATATTTAAATTTATATCCTTTTAAAGTGATTTTTCCCTGAATGAAGACTATCTTTAAAATGACTATCGTCTTTCAATTAGAACTGACTTGAACTTGAAAATCAAGAACAATAATAGAGCACCCAAGAGTCGAAAACCCTTTGCTGCCTCCTTTTCTTATATTAGTATCCTACATGAGGAGTTCATAAAAAAAAATGACAACACAGAGTACCGAGTAGACTCAACCTCAAGATCAGGAAGACCATGTTTCACTTCCCATTTCTCATTACATACTATCAATTGCAGAATGGCTACTGATCCAGGTATTATGGAAGGTTTCCTTATAGGGAGAGTTCCTAATACAAATAAATTTACTGGTGCAGATTTTTTTTAAATGGGGAAAGGCAGAAGAGTAATGTATTGAAGTCATTCCTAAATTAATCCTTAACCATAAAGTTAACATAATCCCTATAGGGTTAAAACAGGAAGAAAGTGTGCTAGGAAAATGATATCCAGGACAAGGCTTACTTGTGCTAGGCCAGTACATACCTGCAAGGCTTCAGTACAGCAATTAATTTGTTTAAACTGCATACATTAGAGTTTTTTTAGGTATTAAACAAGTTTTTATTACATAGAATCTTAAGAGTGACAGCAACAACAACAACAAGTACATGGTGTTCTACATATCTTATTCATTGAGCAACAAGATTTAACTGTATATTCTACATACTACAGGGAAGCCAGGTACCTCAGTGAATAGAGTGTCAGACATGGAGTCTTGAAGACTCATCTTTCCTGATCGAGAAAATCAAATCTCAGATATTTCCCAGCTGTGTGAACCTGAGCAAGTCACTTAACTCTGTTGGTCTCATCTGCAAAATGAGCTAGAGAAGAACATAGGAAACCATTCCACTGTTTTTGTCATGAAAACCGCAAATGATGTCATGAAGGTTGTACACAACCGAAAAACAATTGAATAATAAGAACAATCTACTCACTACTCAGTGTGTAAAGACAGACATGTAATGTCAATGTGAGCCTGAACACATTACTAAACCTGTCAGTGTTCTAGGCAAGTAAGACTAGTGATGGACTACAGCTTCTAGGGTAGACAGCAATAATTTTAAGGTCCCCTGACTTTAGGGTACTTCTGTTCTAATAATCTGTCAGTGACTCTAAATGAATGCTACTGGTCTGTCTTCTGGCCTAGGAATATAATAATATTTCTTCCCTTAGATTTTAGGGAAGATATATTAGTGATCCTGAGACCCTCTAACTTTAGAGCACTATTCTTCTGTCAATGATTCTAAAGTCTTCTGGCTTTAGGAATAGTCCTAGGTCTGTTGGTCAGTGATAAATCACCAAATTCCTGAGCCCACTCCTAAGTTCTACCTCACCATAAAATGAGCATATCAATAATAAGATCTAGATAAATGTGTCTCCTTGCTTCAGGTTCTACCTAAATTAATTTGGAATTTTGCTCAGTTTCAATTGGTGGAACAACAAACTTTATCTCTTGTCATGGATATGGGTTCAAACCTGCAAATTCTTTTGAGCCACCTCATGACGCCCTTCTGCGACCCCCAACCTTTTGGGTTAGAGTTGAGTAATTTTTTCACCCAACAGTTCCTTATAATAATGAAATCACAAATTAAACCTCTATCCCTTTTTATTAAAATCATAATCTCAGAATTGGGAGGAAATTTAGAAATCATCTAGCTCAACTCAGATCTAAACAAATATCCCCAACAGATCAGTAAGTGATCACCCAGTCTCTTCTAGAAGACCTGTAATTGGGTCAGTCTATTCTTTGGAGACAGCCTATTTAATTTTTGGATAGCTCAAATCATTAGGAAGATTTTCAAATTACTTAACCACTCCTCAACAAGGACAAGTATAACGTCTCTAAAAGTGACATCCCTTCCAAGTCTTGAAGACAGCTACCATGGCTTAAGTTTTCTCTAGGTTAAACATCCCCAGTTTCTTCAATCATCACACAGTTTTAACTCAGGTCTTAAAAACAAAGTCAGAAATAATCCAATTTCAAAAGTAGTCAACTGCAGCTTGCAGAAAGACTTTCTACTTACGTGGGAAAAAGGGGGACTTGAATTTGAAATAATTACTTTTATTTTCCATTTCCTTAAAATCCTTTAAACTTGAAGTGATTAGCTGGTAATCACCATATCTTATTAACAATAGCCATTATTTCCACATCAAAGATACTACTCAGGTAACTAGCATTCTATTTCCTGAGGAAGGAATTTCTAAATCCTCAAAAAAATGCAGGTAGACTTGTCTCTAAATTTCTTCAGTCAGAAAGAAGGGAAGATCTTACTTAGAATGAAAACACATTGAGTGAAAAATACATTAGAATGAAAACATATTTATGAGGAGGAAAATATAACTTTTTTCAAAGACATCATTTGACCTTTAAAAGATGACAGAAAATTAAGTGATTTTATTTCCTATAGTATTCTATTTTTATTGGTAGAGATCATAAAATTGCAATTTTTCTTAAAAAGGTCTCTAAAAGATACTTGGTGCAATGGAATGGGAATTCTAGGGTAAAAGGATTTTAATTCAAACCCCATCTTCTTTGTTTACAGTCCCTGGGGACATTGGGCAAAGACATTCAATTCCCTGGTACTTAGAGTCCTCATCTGCAAAATGAAGAGACTGAATTAGATAGTGCCCTCCAAATTCCTTTTCAGCTTTAGTTCTAGATCCTATGATTTGAGTAGAAACCTTCCTATTGAATGTGAGCTTTTGGAGAGCAGGGACCAGTTCATTTCTGCCTTAGTATGATCGGCACCTGGTACAAAGCAGGCACTTAATAAATGTTTGTTGATTGATCCCTAGGAGCTTTTTCCTATTTTACTAATGTACATACTAAGACAGAAAATAGTTTAATTGAACTAACCAGTATCTCTAAGTGGATCAAATAATTCAGGTAGAAATGGAATCTGAGTCATCAATCCTAGAATAGTAAGTTGGGTAATAATGATAGAAATAGAGAGTGATGGATAAGGATGGGGTAAAGAAGAGAAGATTCAGGGTTTTTTTTTTGTTTTTTTTTTTTTTTTGGTTTTTATTTTTAAAGAGAAATACCATGGTCTTTAGGAATGAAGACCTCAACTGTCAAAAGTTGTTGCTGAACTAAGACATTAATGTTTATGAGAATTTATGAGTGGAAAAGATTTTTATAACAGGCTTTTAAAAATAAGACTTTAGGTGTTACTGAATCTGGTCAGAGAGATAGACTCTAAAATACCTTCTTTTATTACTCCAGTAATACTTTTCACAGATTATTCTGAAGGTGAAAAAACATTACTAAACATTACTGTCTTTAGAGGACAATAACGTCTTCAGATTCTAGAAGTTTCAAAAAAAAATTTTTTTTCCCAAAAAACGGTTTTTAAAAAAAGGCAGAATGGGTGGTTTTACTACTCTACTAAAAAAAAGGTAAGTTTTATTTTCAAGATATCCTGAGCTTTATTCAATATCATTATGTAAACAAATAGAATTTTAATTCTATAGCTTCTATGCACTGTACAGTACTCTCTTTTAGAGAACCAACACTTGCAAGGGGCTTTACCTGTCCACATTAAAATGCATTATTATATATGAATTAAGCTTATGGAGTTATCCTCTTACATTCTTACATATTATAATACTAAATATTATTTCTTAAAATAACCTGATTTCCCCCCCCCAAATTCAACTGTTCATGGATGAGAATTATAAAATGACTATTAGCCTCAGACATCTCCTGTAATATCATGTAGAAAGCAGTTCCCTACTATCTTTGTGTCATTCAGGGTTCTTTCATTTCATCTGAGAGTGACCTTCTAATGATTGAAGATGGAAACTTAAAAAATTCAAACTTTCACTTGCTTCTTTGTACAAAATTCAGTGTAGCTTTAAAACTAATTTGGAAGATGTCAAAAATACCAACAACTTTCAAGTTTCTTTGTTTTTAAAGTGCTCCATGTGCAATGTAAAATTAGTTTCCAGGATAAAGAAATCCATTATGAAGACCAATAAATTCTTCAAAAAACCAGCAGTTAAAAACAAGAGCAGCTTGATTCAAGTATTAATTTGTAGGCTTTAGGCACATTCAAATTAAAATAACCATAATCAGATGAATTTTGCAATTGCTGAGACAAAGGCAATTTACAGGAAAGCCCTGCAAACTAACATGTAAACTGTAACAAATATGTAAACTCAAAGTGACTTTGGAATTTTTAAGTAATAAATGCTCACAGGATAGTGAACAAGAATACCATACTTACTCATTTCTCATCAGAAATAAAAGAGGTAATAAGTTTGTTTAAGTATTCAGAGGCCATATAAGAAACAAAAACAAGTGATTATCACTAGTATGTTGCTTCGTCCATGTTGTCATCACTTTCTGCACCAAAATCATCTCCATCTTCAAAGTAAGAATTGATGTAATCATTTTCCTAAATAATGGAAAAGCAGCAACATTAAAACAATTAGAATGTTAAGTTATATTAAGTTACTCTTTTAATCTGTTCCTCTACTTAGGTAGGGGAAAAAAATACCAAATTATCAAATCAGCAACAGTATCAGCCCCAAAACCAAAGGAAAAGGGGAATGGGTAAAAACCTCACAATTTTTAGTTTGCTTAAAAAAAAAAAAATAAAGGCTACACTGACTCCACTCACATTTTTTTCCTATTTTTTCAAATAAAGACCATCAATTCCCATTGTTGCCTAGATAAGAGTCAGCTTCAATGAGTCTCATTTATAAAAGGAAATGTGTGTGTGGGGGGAAATCTGGTTTTTGCCTAAATATCTTTAAAGTTTTTTTCAGTCCTAAGATACAATGATTTTGTCAATACAAATATTGTTAGAGGCCATTTTAAGGTTCAAATCTGACATCAATTACTGCATCTTGTTATATCTGATTCTTTGTGTCATGGACTATAGCATAGCACACCTTTCTACCTCCTACTATTTCTAAATGTCTGTCCAAATTTGTTTATGAGTCATTCTAAAAGTTTTCTCCAACACCACAATTTGAAAGCATTGATTCAGTGGCACTCAAGTGATAGTTCAATTCTCACAGTCATATACTGCTAGGGAGAAAATCATAGCTTTGACTATGTAAACCTTTGTTGCCAAGGTGATGTCTCTGCTTGTTAGTATGCTGTCCAGATTTGCTATAGCTTTCTTCCAAAGAGCAAGTGTTTGTTTTTTTAAGTTTTATGACTACAGTTGCCCATCCAAAGTGATCCTTGAGTACAAGTATATAAAATCTGACACTGCTTCCATTTCTTCTCCTTTTTACCAGAAAGTGATGATACTAGTTGCCAAGATCTTGTTTTTTTTTTTGTTTTTTTTTTTTTTTTTAATGTTAAACCAGCTTTTATCCTCTTTTCTCTCAACAAGAAACTTCTTGATTCCCCTTCACTTCTGTCATCAGAATGGTAACTCTCCTTAGATACTGGAAATGTATATTTGAAAACCACAGCTCTCCACTTTAATCTAATATAAGAGATTATTTTATGTTTTAGCACACAGATAATAGACACCAAGAACAGCTCACTAGATTACCTAATCAAAAGAAGAGTAAGACTCAAATACAGCACAATGAAGCCCCACTGCTCAATTTCTTTTGGGTTCAGTTAGGGTTGGTTATTTGTAGATTTTCAGGAATGAGAATATTATTCAGACAAAATACTCAGATGATGTCCCTAAGGTCAGCAGCCTTTGAGAACTGATTCATTAAATATGTTGGCAAAAATGTCTAATACATATATAATAGAGTATAATAGAAATATAATGGAAAATGAACAACTGAAAACACGTAGACTAGTTCTTAAAATAAACTCCCTTGAGATAACAGTATAATTCTGAGTGATTGATTTGGTTCACCCAAGAAGATATTTGGAAATATGACTTCTATTAGATTTCCTAGTCATTTTGGTCTCCTCCTGGCTTCTGAGAAAATAGTCTGGAACTTCCAAAATTAGAAAGGGAAACAAAGATTATCTGGGTTGAGGAAAATACTTCTGGGTCTCTCAGTTATATGCAGGAGTGACAAGACTAGAGGAATGAACAGTATATGTTTTGCTCACAAGTTAGGATTCCTGACAGTTTGTGTGGAAAAGAAGGAGGAGGAGGAGATATTATTATTATATAATAGTGGGAAAATTAATCTGAAACTAATGATGAAACTGGGAATTTAGAATTCTCTGTGGATTGCCTACCAATCTAAGTTGCATACTTAAAAATATCAAGAAAATATGAACAGTTCCTTTGCATATCTTTTTCTTCTCCTTCCCTTTTATTTTCCCTACCTTTCAAAGCTCCCTCTCATCAAGTTATCTAATTTTGAGTAGAAATGAAAGCCCTGGCTTTTGTTTAAGCCTTTATTCTCTGCTGGTTTCAGTCAAAAGAAAAAAAAAATCTTCCTACTCTGCTTTCTCTCTAAGGATATGGGTTTTTTCTGAGGAATGCCAATATTTCTACAAATTATCCACTTGATTAATTAGTCTCATTTATCCTTCAAAATAAAACACCTCTTTTGTTCTCCTACATCAAGGAGATGTCACAAAATAGAGAATGTTAATGGAAACTTCAACTGCTTCAAATTCATCAGGTCCTTGTAAGCATTTCTTCTTCCATTCTCACCTAATATGCACCTAAGGTCCCCTATTATATTGGTAGATTTGAGGGGGTAGGGGGGAGTGAAATGTAACTATGTATGCCCACTAACTGATATAGTGCAATACTCCATTAAGGACTGATACTGAATAGTTCACCCCATGGGTGGAGAAACCTGGAATCCTGCTGTTCCTGTGTTCAGCAGGGGAGCTATTAATTTGCCTTTTAGCATTAGCTGAGCCATGACTCAATGAAAGAACAACTCTGAAAATGCAGAATTCCCCAAACTAGCCACATCCAACACTAGCAACAAAATTTCTTAAGGAAATCTCACTAGTTTTAGGCAGGAATGAAAGAATGTTTATCTAATAAAAGCTATCTTTTTAGAAACCTACCAACTTACCAAGTTAAAAGATGTATTGAAGAAAGACCGTAGTCATCATCAGCAAGAAAACATGAGACATTAAGGCTGACGTGACTGACCCCACTCCAAATCCTGGGGTAACCCCAACCTGAGCTAAGCAACTCTAATCTTGGTTGTCCCTAGTCCCTAGTCTCCTTACTTGGAGACTAGTAAGGAGAAGGTCAAAATATCATCCCTCATTCCAAGAATCTGGATAGTGTTTATAGTCATTCTGAAGGTGAGGGTAGCTATAGAGATTATGAACTTGAAACCAAGTATTTGTCACATCTGAAATTTATAAAATTGGAAGTTGGAAAATTAAAAAACATCCAGAGGGTCTATAATTCTAATGGCTGGTCAAAACCCGTGTTCAATCCAAATTGTCACTTAAATCTAGCTAAATTATTAAGGCTAAGCATAAACTTATGCTCAACTAAAATCAGAATGCTAAAGAATACACACATATAGGGTGTGCCGGAGTCTGTTTATATGAACTTAAAAGAACTAACTGTTAAATGTTTAGTGTATTTACACTTTAGATATTATTTTGTTGACCGTCTAGTTAAGAAAGTGGTAAGAAAATGTTAATAATGTAGATTAAAATTAAAAGTGTGTTGTGCATATAACTCCCCACCAATCTCTGCGTGGAGTGCTGGTTGTTAAAATTTACCAGCATACCTGTGGCAGAGAGGGAATAAGCTAAGGTAATGGATAAAACTGTAGTATACCACTGATGAAAAATCGATTTCATTTTATTATCATTCAAATACATGAAAGTCTTTGTTTTATTGAAAATATAAAGTACCTCTGATTGTAGGAATTTCTGTTAACTAAAGTTCCATGTCTATGGCACTTTGCTTCAGTGGAGAATTTGATCCTATGATGAAAGATTTGATCCTATGATGATCCTATGATCATGGTATATCTCCTAGAAATTCTAAAGCACTCACTCAAAATGAGGACAGAGACAGGGACATTCTACATCACTCTGTCCTCTGAATGGAGTAATTCTAAGATTTTTACATTACTAGACACAAGAGGCCTCCTAAGTAAAGTCTGAATTTATCAGGTCTGTGTCAACTAATCAAATCTATGGGCTACCTCCTCTTAAACTTAACCTATTGCTAAATTCCTGATTTAAGAAACTCACATAACTGTATCAGAAAAAAAGCAAATTGCTTCCTGAAACAAGAAGAGTGAGAACTGTCAAGTTACTATTATGAAACTGCCTACCAATCAAGCACTTCTTCCTGAACCTAAATTCATTAAAGGCTATAATTTCATTGTTGTGATGGTTGAATTAATTTCAATGTCCTTTTTGTCACTGGTATAACCATGTTCCTGTTGACTAATTGTTTTTATAAATCCTATATACCCATTCAATATTATTACTATCTCCAACAACGGTATTGTTCATAAAGGGGTAGGTATGCTATATCATATATCATGTTATAACTTTTTAAATGGTACCTCTTCCTGCTCTTCTTCATCATACTCTTCTTGTTCATCAGCTGCTTCATCTTCTTCATCATCATCATCTTTCCTTTTCCCTTTACCTCCTTCTTTTTCATCAGTTTCCTCATCTGATTTTTCTTCATCACCTTTCTTTTCCAAGTCCTGGTATAAGTTAGATTCATTAAACCAATTTTTAGCAACACTTTGCCCATAATCACTGCAGTCTTATTTACAAGACAACACAATAATAGCAACATTTTGCTCCCCATTTTTCTTCAAAAAATTGGTATGTTTAAATTATGGATCAAAGACATGATGTTAACATCATGTCAATTTCTTTAAATGTGTTAATTACAATATTGAGTTTTGAGACAATACTTTATTAAGTGAGGATTTACATGATAGATTTTTGAAGATAATAATAGGCAAGTATGCAGTGCTTTACACATAATTCATTTGCTCCTCATACAATCCTATCCTCATTTTACAAATGAGGAAATTGAGGTAGACAGAGTGTAAATGACCTACTCAGGATCATACAACTAGTAATCTATCTGAATTCAAACATGAACTCTGGATTTCCTGATATTCTGTACAGCAATTTCTCCTCTGTATTATTTTGTTCTCTCTTCTAATAGATGCATGCATGCATGCACACACATATGTGTACACAAGTGCCCACACAATCACACATAAAGGTAAAGAGAAAAAAAACTATATTAAAAATATTGAATTTTATTCCTTCTAAGTCTGAAATGGAATTTTACATATTCATAGATGAACTACTGCTATTATAAGAGTGAGATTTTGTAAAGCAAAAGTTTTAGGGAATCAGTAATCATTTTTTAGAGTTATTCGTTCAAAGATCCCGCATGAGACTATCATTTTTCTCCCTACCTACCTGGTTACTGTTTCTTAGCTTTCAATCTTTAAAAATATATTTGGATGGTTTTGAATCCAGAGCACAATTTAAGATATATATATATATATATATATATATATATATATATATATATTTTTTTTTTTTTTAAATGTTCACCACCAGGAAAGATTCAATGATAATGAGCTAACTGACAAAAAAGTTTTTTTAGGGACCTTCAACTGAATGTGACAGTGATTTCCTATAGACTCTACATTTCTCATTCTCTCTGCTTCTAGTTTTATATTCTGTAAAACAGTATTTGTCAACATATACTTTCAATGATAAATGAAATGTTTATGTAGTTTTCCATTTGATAAGTGCATTAGGATGCTTCAACACATTGCAAATAAAGAATTCTGCAGAAATCCTATTAAAAATACCATGAGAGATGTATAGCTGCGGGGGTTGAGGGGGAAGGGGGGGAAAGTAGGCTACTAAGAATATACATAATTGATAGGCAAATAGTACAACCTATTGATATTCACATAATGACAAGAACACTGGAGAAAGCCCTCCAACAAAGTGAGTGAACCACCTCAGAGGATTTTATTTATTTATTTATTTATTTTTGCAGGGCATGGACAAGAAAAGGGACAGGCATGGATGGATTTTAAACTACATATTTTGAGGGAAGATATTTACTATTTTTGAGGGATAATTTATTGAGGGAAGATAATTATTAATGAGACCATGGAACAAAAGATGTTAATAGCAACAATGATAATAATAATAAGCATTTAAAGCACTTTGAGGATTACAAAGTGCTTTATATAAGTTAACTCACTTAATCTTCACAACAATCCTGTCAGATGCTATTATTATTCCATGTTATAGAACAGGAAATTGACCCTGACAGAAATTAAATGATTTGTCCAGAGTCCCACAAGTTTTACAGGTTTAAGACCTGTAATCAAGATTTGAATTTTTAGTTTTTCATGACTTCAAGCCTAGTCACAAAATATTTTAGATTTTCCTTTAACAGGCAACATTGCCTACCCATACTGGGTCTGCATCCCAAATGAAATAAAAAAACAAAAAGGAAAAGGACATATATGTACAAAAATGTTTATGGTATCTCTTTTTTTTGGTGGCAAAGAATTGGAAATTGAGCAGATGCTCATCAATTGGAGAATGGCTGAATTGTATACTATTAGGCTATAAGAAATGCTGAGCAAGATGGTCTCAGAAAAACATGCAAAGACCTACATGAACTGATGTAAATGAATAGTGAAATGAATGAAAAAAGTGAAATGAATAGAAGCAGAACATTGTACACAATAATAGCAACATTTTAAGATGATCAATCATGAATAACTTGGCTATCCTCAGTAATACAATGATCTAAGACGACTCTGAAGGACTTGTGATGAAAAATGCTTAAAAGGGATTTATGATTCTCATATTAATTGATATAAATATAATGAATATACTAATAATTTAGATTTTTTTCAGAGCTCCCATTTTCCCAGCAGATTCTGGCTTGGGAGTTCACAATGCAGCTTGAAGTGACAATCATTCTGACAACGCTCACGTTTTTGTTCTTGTTCTATGCCTGTTCTGAAAAGTATCAAAAACTTTACTCCTGTTTCCATCATAGAACTTTGGTTCTGTACCCAGCATGGTGGTCATGATTCCTAAAACTTGAAACAATCAACTTAAGAATTGCTCCCACAGGACTCAAGAACACCTATATTGTCTTGCACTTGTAGGCTTGCTTAAGAAACCCTAGAAATGATTATATTGTAATCCACTTTCTCTTGCTCACACCCCCATCCTATCCCACTTATAGTTTATGTATAAAACTTTGCTTTTCTTGCATCATGATGAGTTCTTTTTCTTGGGAAAACTTCAAAAGTTTGTAAACAGCATCCCTCATCCCTCTAAAATTAACTAATTAAACCACTATTTGATTGCTGATATACCTGCCTCTGACTAGCTCTATTTCATCCACTTCCAGATTAGAGAACAATCCAGAAATGCTATCCATCCCAGAGAAAAAATTGATGGTGTCTTATTAAAGTATACTTTTTTTTTTTAAACTTGGTTTTTCTTGGTCTTTTTTTGGTCCATGTTTTCTTTTTACAGTATGACTAACATGGAAATATGTTTTGCATGTCTACACATGTATAACCTATATCAAATTGCTTCCCTTCTCAAAAAGAGTGGTGGGGAGGAAGGGAGAGAATTTGGAACTCAAATTTTTTAAAATTGTTTTTGCATGTAATCAGTGAAAATACGAAATAATTCATTTTTTATAACATTTTGAGTTACACATTTTTCTCCCTTCCCAAGACAGCAAGCGATCTGATAGAAATATCCATATGTAATCATTTAAACATATTTCTGCATTAGTCTGTTGTGAAAGAAAAATCAGAACAAAAGGAAAATAATTAAAAAAAAAAAAGGCAACTCCTCCCTCCCCTCCCCCCCAGTTAGACTTTTCTGGTTAAGTTTGGGGTTATACTAATCAAACCCAAGTGACAATATTTCCATCAATTTGGAATTTTAACCACTATTTGTCACATAGGATTACAAATACAGCAGTGACAGAGCAGGAGGAGGTTAGAAGTGAAATGCGGATTTTTTTTTTTTTTTTTTAAATTATGGGTTGGTGACTTTGTACCTAGAAAGTTCTAAAACCTAGAAAGTTAAGACTGAAAACTCTTTGGGCTCTTGAATCAAATATGTTGAGTTTCAGTAACACATAGATCCCAGAACTAGTTAAAATTTACCTATTTGTTGCTTTGTTTGAGACTGGAATGTGGTATTTATTTCCCTCTGAATATACATACATTTCAAATTAAAGATCTGAAATACTTCTCTCTCGGAAATAATGATATAATCATTTGAATTCTAATTTCATTGTATTAAAACTGATAATTTTGATGGAATTTTTAGATTTCACAGATCAACTATGACTTAACTCATATTCAAGCTGCAATAAATAAGCCTTTTTACCCTGTCCTTAAGATAAAACACATTCAGAGTTCCAAATCAATCTTCCTTACAATATATATCTCCTTAATACTCTTCCTACTGCTTAGTTCAAAGGTGGCTAGAATCTAAACAGTTTCAGTCAATATAAGTTGGCTACAGCTTAATACCTATAAGCTATGTCTGCAATCTCATCCATCATCTCACCAAATTTAAGTTTGGCATATTTGATCACTAATCCTTCATCAATCACCACAACTTCAAGGAAGTTCATAATGGTATACTAAGTACAAAGATATGTAGAAAGAAAATGCTATATGGACATGAGTAACAAAGGGGAAAAGGAGAACATGTAGAAATTAAATATTACAAAGAAAAAGAATATCTATAATAAAGAAAATAAGAGCTACTTAAATGGATAAATTTCACATACTTAGTCCTCTTTCCTTTACCCTAGTTCATTCATTCATTTGTTTGTTTGTTTATTTGTTCATTCATTCATTTATTTATTTTTGGCATCCCTGGGTGGGCAGTCATTGGAGCCTAGAGAGGACGAAGGCAAAGGGATAGAGAAGAAAGTATGAAAGGTGATGTTTTCAAATGAGAAAGGAAAAGATCATGAAGACTGAGAAAACTGGGGAAGACACTTGACAATATGTAAGATCTCTGACACTGCTGATGTGACAAATTAAGCTACTTTCCAGCTAATGCATTGGCTTATCTAGAGATTTCCTGTTATTTCAGCAAACTGTGTTTTCTTTTGCCAAATAAACTGTGTTTTCTTCTGCCAAATCAGTGGTATCAAAGGATAGTGTGGAACAACAGGAGGAGCGAGTAAGCCGTTTCAGGAATGCAGTATCCAGTCTCTTTTAGTAAAACTCACTGAGACTGCTCCACAAGGAGTTGAAGCTTACCTCAATTTTTTTCAATACATCCACAGTACTCATGAGCGTAGCAGGAACTTTGGCTGTCCCTTTTGTCCTTTGGCGTTTGGGGCCTGTTGTGGTAAAGCAACTAGTTAATACAATTTTTCTAGAACAGTAAAGAAAGCTCAACATGTCATGAATTATACTGCTTTATATTTCATGGAATAAATAATGATGACACTTTACACTTCACTCCTCTAAAGCATTTCACAGTTTACTGAGCACTTTTAAGTATATTCATTCCATTCCTTAACATGTGAGGTAGTTAGAGAAAGTATTGTTATATTCCTATTTTAAAAGTAAGGAAATTGATGATGAAAAGACCTACTTTACCAAAGAGCGAGCATGTAGTCCAGACAGAACCATATCCACAAGACTACTAATCTAAAAAGCTGTTTCACTGGTTGTACATAGGCCCTACCTAAATTTAACTCAACAGACATTTATTAAGTAGCTGCTATGGTCAAAACAATCAAAGCATATTTACTAAATGACTCATAATACAAACAAAAGACCACAGCTCACATTAGTAAACAAAATCTAGTAAAGTAAAACTATCACATTTCATAAAATAGTCAGTTTAGCATATTTTAAAATGCTTTAAGTACTACTGTAGTCTTCTTTTGGGAGGGAGGAAGGGATTGGTGGGAAGAGGTTGTTAATACTGATACTGAGCTAACAGCTAGAAATTCTGATCAAATCTCCAAACATGAATCCTCCTAGTCAATTACTATCTCATATGCCTAGAATTTAAGAGATGCCATTTCATTTTACTTAAGAAATAAAAATGTATGATTTTTTTTCTTTATGAGTATCAGTCTAATCAATGGAGAAAGGGATAAGAATTCAATATTTGAATATCATTACTGAAAGATAGACTAATTCAATTAATTAAAAACACCACAATTAATGCCTTACCTCTAAATATATGAATTTAGATCTAACACATTGCAAAATAAAAATGAGTTCCTTTTTTTCAGTCCATTTAACATCTTCTATACTAAATTGGTGGTGCAGGCTTTACTCAATAAACTACCCCATGATTAATAATGAATTCAATGTTATTTTAAACTAACACAATGACTTCTCTATAGACTCACCATTATTAGCTGCAAAATGGTACATTAGCCTTGTGCTCTGAAAATGTCTAATGATTCTTTTTTCCTCTCAAATCTCAATTTAATAATGGGATAAAAAGGGTAAAAAAAAAAAATACCTGGTTAAATTAAGAAAGATTTTTTTCAGAATTTTTGTTTTACTGATCAGTTTGGCCAATTTCCTCCTCCTTTTTCTTTAACAATATTTGTTATATAGAATGGTTCTCTGGGAGGAAGATGAAAATACTGGTTTAAATTTTTCTAAATATATATATATATACACACACATATATATATAAAATCAACAAAAATGATTTTTTAAAGACTTCAACTAAGAAGCTTTTACTAGAATGTAAACACATTGTGAGTAAGGATTGTTTCATTCCTTGTACTGGTAGTTCTAGCAGCTAGCACAATGCCTAGTTGATAGGTGTTTGGCAAACAATTATTGATTAAGGATTTACTATATGCCAGGAACAATACTCAAGCATTATATTAAACACATTATATTAATGAAAAATATAACAGAGAGAAAAGGGCTGCAGTGAAATGTGTTTGGTCAACCATAAATGATAGGAATGCAATTTTCTATCATTTGCAGATTAGGATTCATTCAGCAAATAAGCCCGTGGTCATAAATTTTTGATGGAGATTTTATTCAAATAAAAGTAACTTTGTTGGACTTAATGGCTGCTTGCTCATTATCCCTAACTTTCTAATGCTTTAGAATCTTCTAAGAAGCAGGAGAAGGACACTGTTTAATCTGCTTTGTACAGCAATAAACATAATCAAGGGTGGGAGAATCTCTAATAAATTCTGCAGCCCAAACTCAATGCTGTTAGAGCACAATAAAGCCAAGGCAGTAAAACATTATGCACTGTCAGGGTTTTCTCTAAAGAGATTTTATCAATAGCATCTCATTTCATAAGACACAAATCTCTCTAAACCACGTACCAAAGATTTCAAAAAGAGAAATTAACTTCATATAGAAGCTAGTTATATCCAATATGTCCCTAGAATGTCAGTGACAAAAGTAGAAGCACCATATGTTCTTAACACCTTCTTGTTGAGATTTTGCACAATTACTGCTTAAAACAGATCTTTTGCTATTCAAGGTTGTATCAAATTAATAAAATCTGTTTCAAGTTTTTTGTTTAAAACCATCATCATAAAAGTACGGATTGTAAATTTAAGATAGCCTAATCTTTACAAACAGTTTGACTAAGAGAAAATTACTCATATACATACCTGTATGATTCAGCAGTACAGAGGGCTAGAAATATCTGTTAGGGACTTAGTCCACAGGAGACTAACAATTCCAATGTTTGCTACTCTTTCCTTCCCTTGACCCCCATATTTTTATATTATCTAACTTTATAACCCTAGAGAAAGTACTAAAGGTAAGGCAGAGTTTGAATAAATCTCATTCATAAGTAATCAGGAGGGGTAGCTAGGTGGTGCAGTGGATAGAGCTCCAGAAGTCAGGAGGATCTGAGTTCAAATCTGGTCTCAGACATTTAACACTTCCTAGCTGTGTGACCCTGGACAAATCACTTAACCCCAATTGCCTCAGCAAAATAAAATAAAATAAAATAAGTAATCAGGAGATGAAAAACAGGTATTTATCAAATACTTTAAGGTTTCTAAAGCACTATACATATACTATCTATGTCATCTAATCCTCACAAAAACCCCTGGGAAATAACTACTACAAGTATTATTATCCCCATTTCAGAATGAGGGAACCTCAGCTCAGGAAGGGTAAATAATTTAACAAAATACAAAACAGATCAAGGACATCCAGAAATTTTAAGGTTATCATGGAAAATTGCAGCTTTTGACAGTTATGAATCTTGTAACAAGGAAGATCTAAGCAACAAGAGATTTGTTTATCTTACTTTTAAAAAATAAATCACTTCTACAAGTTAAGACTCCATAAATGGAAGATCTGCTCTCAAAGCATTTTGAAACTCATTAATGTTTCAACTTCACAATTCCCAAAATGATCTTAAAGTACTTCTAAACTGTCAGTTTATTTTGCATCTATAAATCTGCTAGGTCATTGGAGACATTTAGCCATTTGCTGGTCCATACCCCTCCCAGTGCCATGACAACAAAGAAGAACAGTCATCCCAGTTCTTCTCTCCATTCCATCATAATTAGGATGGCTTCTACCATTCCAGCTTAAAAAACTAGTAAGAATAAAGGAGAAAACTCATGATGTCTAACATCCCAAAATGCCAGTGTCCCAATGCCCTGAACTGGAAAGAATATGTGGTCCTTTTCTATAAGGACAGACAAGGTGTTAGGGACTAAAAACAACAACAACAAAAATAAACAAAAAATAAAAACCAATTAGTACGATAAGGGTGTTTTAGTGAAAATTTTATGCCTAAAAGTTTAAGGAGAGAGAGAGAGAGAGAGAGAAGGAGAGAGAGAGAGAGAGAGAGAGAGAGAGAGAGAGAGAGAGAAAGCATGATCTAATGTATAAAAAATTATCCTTAAAATCTGGAAATCCTGAGCTCAAGTTATGCCCATGATACATAATGGCTGTGAGACACTGGACAACACAACCTAACCCTCCAGTTCTGTAAACCTCTTTGTTGCCAAACATTTGTTGATTTGCATGTGGAGAAATAGTCTACTCACTAGAATTTCCTCTATACCAGTGTGAAAAACAATTTTTAAAAAAGCCTGAAGTATCAATTAACAAAGTGTATTGATTCATATCAGAATCTGCAATCAAAATCACTGTTATTAGAGTTCTTTAATTCAAAACATCATCATTCCCACAAAACAAATGTTAAATATATAATGGAATAGCTATGCTACTTGGAAAAGGAAACTTCACTGTATGAAGTTAAATGAAATGAAGTTAACAATTGCAGTTCTACTAACACTATTGATCATTCTTCACATATCTCTCTCTCTCTCTCTCTCTCTTTTTTTGGACATTTCTCTCTCCCGGTTTGCTTAGCTAACAGTTCCCCCCCCAACCCCTTCCCTCCTTTATCTTCATTGAGATCATGCCCTGAGTGTCTCCCAAGACTTTGACCCAGACCATTTTTTCTTTTCCCTCCATTCTATTGCATTGGGTGATCTTATTCACTCTCATGAGTTTAACCTTTGCCTCTGTTCAGATAATGATCAGATCCTAATGGACATAACCCAAAACTTGGAATCCTAGAGCCTTGGGAATAATAATGCTTCCTGCTTAGCCTCCACAGGCACCATCTTGGGAAGCAACTTTTGTGGAGATGCAGCCTGGCAACTGGTCCCATAAGTATTACAGCCACAGCTACTGAAGACCCAAAAAGTAAAGTTTTTACCAACAAAGTTTTTGATCCTGTCAAAGGGTTCAACCTCAGAAACAATTATGATTTTATCAGGGGAAATACTCTGAAAAGTATTATCATCTGATTTGTTGCTATGCTGTAAAGAACACTTACATAGTAGAGTACACAAGGGCACTGGGCCTAAAATCAAGAAAACCTGAGTTCAAAGTCAGCCTCAGATACTTACTAGTGGAACTTATTTCTTCTCTGTTTGCCTCAGTTTTTCCAACAGTAAAATGTGGATAATAATAGTACCTTCCCCTCAGGGTTGTTTTGAGACTGAAATGACATAATAATTGTAAAATACTTAGCATAGTGCCTGGCATGCCATAGACACTATATAAATATTAATATTATCATTATTAGTATATACCATGGGATCTTTTTATCTTATTTATAGCTGTAACCTTCCATCTCTACTTTTTGCTTCTATTAGAATGTGAACTCTTTGAGAGAACTGTCTTACTTTTAAATTTTTGTCCCCACTATACAGTACTTTGCACAAACATGCATTTTCATTCATTTATTTACTCATCTATATATCCGACCTTCATATCCACTGAGTTTCAGTCCCACATCACCAAATGCCTTTTGGACATCATACACTGGATGCTCCATAGGCATCTCAAACTCAACATTCCAAAATAGAAATAAATTCTCTCTTCCCCCAAAAGCATTTTTGTTCTCCAAACTATAATAGTAGTTGGATAATAATAGTACCATCTCTCAGGGGTATAGTGAGGATCAAATGAGATAATATCTATAAAGTATTTAGCACAGTGTCAAGCACATAGCAGGTGCTTAATAAATCTTTGTTCCCTCCCTGTTCCTCTCTCTTAACCCTTCTGAGAACACTATATCCTCCCAGTCACCCAGGCTTGTAATTTCAATGTCATTCTCAGTTCCTCATTTCTATTCACCATGTAAACTATTTCAAATTACAAAGAATATGCTTCAGAGATGAAAAATTACAAATTTAAAGATTAACAATGAAAAGCTTCTTGAGTCTAGATGTAGGCAACATATTAAATGTATTAAACATTTTGAATGATTTAAAATTAAAGACAGAAGTGGGTATAAGAAGAAAGCCAAACACTGAAAAGCTCTCTTTCCTATCAGTCAACAACAAATATCATATAAATTCCCTAATAGGGCTAAAATTCTACTATTCTTAAGCTTTTGAATTTAAAAGTTTTTTTGGCCCAAATAAAATTATTTGTGGCAGGAGACAAAGAAGAGGAGACATGGTGATAATTGTGGTGCAAGAGAAGGAACACAAGGTCAAGAATCAGGATGACCTGGGTCTCTAGCTGCTGTCTAGTTAGCTGTAGGATACAGAAATTTCCTGGAACTTCAATTTCTTCATTCATCATTAAGCACTTTAGAATTGAGGTGTTAAACATAAGCATGTGCTCACAACACTCCCAAATGTGCTCCACAACACTTCCAAATGTGACCTGGACCAGATTAAAATGCAACTGATAAATATTCAACATAATTTTAAAATGCTGAAAATATAGATAACATTAATGCAAATTTCTAAGTCAATATTCAGTCTCAATGGATCTTTATGTATAGTTGAGTGGCCCCTGTTCTTTTGAGTTTGACATTACTACTTGAGAATATAGAATACATCTTCCCTGCCTATCTCACAGAGTTACTGTGAGAATCAAATAAAATAATAGAAGTGGAAAATATATTATTATTCCTGTATATATCATTCTTCATCTATCTATTATTACATAAATTTTCATATCTGTCTGCTAAACTCATATTCTTTTCCTGATAATCTGAGTTCAAACATGCAGAGTCTTTTCTACAATAAATCAAGAAACTGTTGCCTCTGGTCTTCCTACTTCTTTGAATGTTTTTTTACAATGACCTTAGACCTTTTTTCTCCTGTTTCTTTCTCACTCTCTTTACTTTCACATTCATCCTAGTTTAGAAAGAACTCACTCATTTTCTGTTTTTTTGTCATTCCCTTCACAGCAGATGTCAGTAGAGGGGTAGGTAGGTTTATATATTTAAAGCTAACTAGTCAGAAAGCCTGAAAAGCAAAAAAAATAAATAAATCGTTTCAGCTTAAAATGTATCTAATTTCTCAACTTATTTTTCTATTACCAAAGTAAACAGCCTAGGTAGGGAGAATAACTCATTTTTTAAAAAGGCACAAAAACCCATCTCTGTAAGAAGGCATGAAGAAACAGCTGTTTTGAATGCTCAGAATACTCTCTTCTCTCTACCTAGGTTTTATGCTTGTCACTTCTTCAGTTCAAGGATAAAGGTGAATGAGGAAAATTGAGCATAAAAGGCAGTAGTCATGGAGATTGGTTCAGCTTTATCTGTTCCTTTCAGAAACGCCATAGGGAAGCAGGATATTAAAGGTGAACAGGAGAAGTTTTATAGAAAATTAAAGTCCTGTTGCAACCTCTAAAGAAAAAAAGAAAGAATGTACAAAGTCACTTAGAAATAGTCCTAATGACTGAGAACAGGTTCCATTTTTCTTTAGTAGTTATATAGCATTAAATATTTCAAATTTTTTTAAGTAACATCTGGGACTAGGTGAAATAGTGGATTTTAAATATGGAAGGAGGGTACATCCTATCAATTTCAAGGAATGAAAATTAGATTTAAAAGTAACAAGTGTAAAACAGTAAAAAGAGGGGTGGGGCAGGGAGGACTTTGACAGAAAGAGCTGAGGTTTCAAAATGGCTACCAAGAACAACAAAAGGCCTTTTTTCGTCTTGTGTTAAAACTCTGTTGGAAGCAAAAAGATCCAAAAGGGCCACACATGAAGCAAAGGGAACTCTGACAATACCTAATGGAGAGAAGGCAGAAGAACTCGATTTTTATTTTACTTCAATTTCCTCTGCCAAGTAAAATGGCATTCAGGACTAGAAAGTCAAGCCTAGAAGTGGTTTATGGGGAATTAGAACATAAGTGATAAGATGATGAAAGAACATCCCTCAATTGAGTTCAAATCATCAATCTAGTATGAACAACATCTCAGGATGCCAACAGAACTCATAGTCATAATTGATAAATTAAAAAACTGAAAAAGACTAAGTATTCCTAGTTCATCCAGAAGTATGGGTGCTCATTCTAATCCCAGTGCTGATCAACATGAAAATTTTGACCTGTTCCATTTCTGACTTGGTCCTCTCTCTGGCAACCTAGTAGCTCCTTGACCCTTGTACTTCCCATACTGGTGCTTAACTTAGAACGGATACTTTTTTTTTTTTTAAAGAATAATATCTTTTTATTTTTTTAAATACATGCAAAGATAATTTTCAGCCTGCATGCCTGCAAAATTTTGTGTTCCAATTATTTCTCCCATTCCCATACAGTAACTAATCCAATATAGGTTAAACATGTGCAATTCTTCAAAACATATTTGTACATTTATCATACTGCATCAAAAAAAAAAAATCAGATCAAAAGGGGAGAAATGAGAAAGAAAAAAACAAGCAAGCAAACAACGACGACGACAAAAAAGGTGAAAATATTTTGCTGTGATCCACATTCAGTCGCCAAAGTCCTCTCACCAGATGCAGATGCTAGCTCCATCACAAGTATTTTGGAATTGAGTATACACACTCTTAGTTTATCCCTACTAAGGCTCAGAACTCCAGAGATCAAGTGATTCCAAAGTCTCTGCCCTCCCAGTCGCTGGGATTTCAGGCTAAGCTGATTTACAATTAAATTGTACTGACAGAGCATGGTTTCAAGAAAAGGGAATTTATAGTCCTGTTCAGGTTAAACCATAGCAAAAATGCTGTTTTCTGTTCTACATACTACACTTTAGGAAGGATACTGAGAAGGTCAGAATGATGAAAGCACAAAGAACAGATTACCACATCTGGAGTCACAGATTCATCTTCTCAAGTTTAAAACTGGTTTCAGACTTACTATTTGTGTGACCCTGTTTACCAGTTCCTCATCTGTAAAAGTTGCTGAAGCAAGCTATGGAACAACTCAAATGTCTTTGTCAAGAAAAACCCCAAATAATGTCACAAAGAGTCAGATATTATTGAAAAATGACAAGCACAGCAGCAGAATGGTGAGAAGATCAAAAACCTTTATCAGCTACCTGTGCATCCTCCCAAAATTATATTTTCTACATACTTATTTACATTCATGGTGTCTTCCCCAAAAGAATGTATACTCTTTGAAGGTAAACATGTTTTTGTCATGTCAAGGACATTTTTGTCCCTATACCTTGCACAGTGCTTGGCACATGGCACATCATGGCAGGCAGATTTTTGATATTTTTCCACTCACACAGGCAAAGTCATTTTGTTTTCTGGTTCTGCTTATTCTGTATTAGGTTCAAATAAGCTTTCCCCTGCTTCTCTGAATTCTTCATATCTTTTTGTTGTTGTTGTTAGCAAAGTAATATTGTATTACTTCATATTGGTTTTCTTAGCTGTTTCCCAGCCAATAAGCATCTTCTTTCTTTGACATCTTTTGTTGCTATGAGTATTCTGGTTTATATTTGTCTATTCTTTCCATTTTTTTACCTCATTTGGATTAGATGCCTAGATATGGGACCTCTGTGACAAAAGGTCTAAACAATTCTAGTTACAGGGAGCATATATCTTATGTGTATTCCTTATGAACAATAAATTATTAGGTTTTGTTATCCAATAATCTCATTCTATCTTTATTAAGAAATGACGAACTTTAAAGAACAAATTGAAGAATTTTTTTTACTTTATCTTTCATGGCTTTTGGTGATATGGCTAATATAAAAACATGTTTTCATGATCTCAAATGTACAAGTGATCCATCATATTGCATATTTTCTCAGTGGGTACAAAAAGCATAGGAGAGAAGGAGAGATTTGCAT
Source organism: Sarcophilus harrisii (assembly GCF_902635505.1). NCBI lineage: Eukaryota > Metazoa > Chordata > Mammalia > Dasyuromorphia > Dasyuridae > Sarcophilus > Sarcophilus harrisii. Next base: position 184,378,401 of record NC_045426.1, on the reverse strand, counting down.
TTCAAAAACTTTTTTAAAAAGCTAAAAAAGAAAAACATGATAAAATTTTTTAAAAAGAAAAAAAATTGTTTCCATTCATTAACCTCTTTTGTGTTGTGTTTCCTATAATTGTCTTTTCATTTAATTCAGCTCTTATTATCTGTAGTTTGTGCCTCTCATTAGGAAAAAGAAGAACAAATTGTAGTACAAGAATAAAACAACATTATTAAACCATAAGGAGCAACAACTAAGTGCAATTCAGAAAAAATATGGAAATACTCACATAAAACAATGCATAAACATACATAATAAGAACAGTAACAGAAATTTTAAAAATATATAAAAAAGAAGCCACAGTTTGACTAACTGTAATGACATATGTTGTTCTTGGGAAAAAGTCATTCAGTACCATTTATAAAATGCTTACTATGCATCAGATAATATATTGAGTACACACACACACACACACACACACACAAAATCAGATAATTAGAGAATTAAGGAACTATATGAAATATTTCCTAAACTTAGGTGTCTTTCTTTGTGAGAGTCCCTTGTGAAAGTGGTGGGGCTGGAAGAGGATAATAACTGAAAATAATTTCGATGTAAACACAAAAACATACCAATAAATTTTTTTAAAAGGGAATTTATACGTAGTTATGAGTTGAATTAAATGACTTCCAATTCTGAGAATCAGTGATTCTTTGAAATTTTTAGATTTAAAATTAAAAAACAAACAAACCTACAATATTTAAATAGTCTGATAGGTTAATTCTATGAAACAAAATAGTACTATACTTTTTTTAAGACAATTTTTTTCTTCAAGCAATTTTCCACAGATAATAGGAATATGCATTGTTTTTTTTTTTTCCCCAAAAGGTTAATGATAAAGCAATTGATATCATGAGCATAAAATGTATCCAACAATATCTTATGCAAGGTAGGAAAAATGGTGAGTATAAATCCTAATACTGTTTATTATTTTATTGAAAAGGACAATGACTGAATGTTCCACTTAAAACTAAAATACAGAGGAAACCACATTCTAAATAAATCATTTGCTAATTATTCTTCCTTATAAATGATTAGTAATTAGTAATTTCTAAGGGAATGTCTTGTTATTGCTATTATTTGTCCCTTGTTCTCAAAGAGCATCATGACATTAGAGAAGTGATGCCATGACATACAAGTAAATTGGATTTAAATGAGACAGGGCTCTGCAAGATCACCTGCCTCACGTTCCCTTCAGAGCAATCTGGGTCCAGTAGCCAGATATATTTCAGGACAATAATTCATACTTTCAAATTATAAGTAAAGCACAGAAAAGGCCTTGAGAAGATCAGATAAAATTATTCCAACAGCTGTTTTATCATGTGAGAGATACTGAGATCTTGATGATATATACAATAATGTTGTAGGCTCTTTTGACCTCAGTAAAGTCTTTTTCAAACTCTGAAGTCCACTATTAAGAAAAAAAAAAAAAAGTTGTTCTTCAGTTCATACCTGACTCTTCATGACTCCATTTAGAGTTTTCTTGATAAAGATAATTAAGTGACTTGCCATTTCCTTCTCCAGCTCATTCTTTACATGATGATGATATAATGATCTCATTTGGTCCTTGAAGAAATGAGATCAAAGAACTGAGGCAAACAGGGTTTAAATGACTTGCCCAGGATCACACAACCAGTAAGTGTCTTGAGGACACACCTGAAGTCAGATCTTCCTAACTCCATGGCCAGTGCTCTATTCATTGTCCTACCTTGCTGCCCACTAAAAAGAGATTCACTGTAAATACAAGACCTGCAAACTATCCTGCCATTTTAAAATGTGGCAATGTAATGGAACATCAAGAACACCAGACCTGGAATCAGAAAAGCTTCTGTATGTGCATCTCCTCCAGACCTTATTGGCTGTGTAGTTCTGAGCAAGTTTCTTCACCTCTAAACCTTGTTTCCTTAGCTATATGATAGGGCTAATAAACCTGTATTAACCACTTTACCAAATTTCTTCAAAGAACAAATGAGAATATTAAAAGACTTTATAAATCTTAAAGCATTACATAAATGTCAGATATTATCATGCACAATATTTAAGTTCAAGTTGTTTCCTAAAATTAAATATCTTAATGAAATACTTCCAATTCATAAACAAAAACTGAAAAGTCAAGGCTAGCACATCAAGAAATCCCAATAAAAGCAGAAACTTAATTCTTAGGCCACTAAATTTCATAAATTACCACCTATCCAAGAGAGATAAGTGTGGGATAATGGATAGAGAAGCTGATCTATGAATCAGGAAGACCTGTATTCAAGTCTTCTTTCTCACACAAAGTGGCTGTGAGAACTTGTACAGGTCATTTAATCTTTCAATGCCTCAATCAACTCTTTTAAGATTAGAGGTTGAAGAAATTCAACGAAAGGAAATCACATTATGTCCTCCCCACCTAAAATAAAAAAATCCAACATTGGAGCTTTAGCAAAAATATAAAATTTAAATAAAGTCCATATCAAGTAGTAAATTAACGATCTTTTCATACCTAAAAGACTACTTTTTATCACTGCCTACCTTTTGTCAGCTTTTTTCTTGGCATCATCTCTCTTGGAAGTCTTCTCCAGTCTGGGGCAAAGAAAGAGAGAGACAGACAGACACAGGAATGTTAACCAATGATTTTGACTGAAAATACCTAACCTCTGGATTCAATGTATAATCCAGAACAATATTTTCTTTTTTTTTTTTAATTAAAGCTTTTTATGGATAATTTTCCAATATTAACCCTTGCAAAACCTTGTTTCAATTTTCCATCCCCTCCCCCACCCCCTATCCTAGATGGCAAGTAATCCAATATATGTTAAACATGGTAGAAATATGTTAAATCCAACATATGCATACATGTTTATACAATTATCTTGCTGCACAAAAAAAATCAAATCAACCAGGAAAAAAAATGATAAAGAAAATAAAATGCATACTTTCTGCCATACTAGAAAAAAAAATTGCAATTTTACCAATAGTTTTTGTCAAATAGTGAGTTCTTATCCCAAAAGCTGGGCTCTTTGGGTTCAGATCAATATTTCATTTCCAGAATGAAAGGTCAAGTGCTCTGTTCAGATGACTGTAGATTATACTATAAATGAATTCAAAACATTAAATCTCAGAGTAACCACAGTACTACTGTTGTGTCTATAGCAGACAAAGAACAGTTTTGGTGCATTATCCTAGCAAAAAAATCCAGATAGTTCAGAGAAAAATAGACTATTTCAGTCAAAAAGGTAGCTTCTGCTTTCAGTCACCTTTATCACTATTGCTCTTTTCCATATTCCTTTGACTGTGTAGACATGATACCAAGCATGGAAATGAAGCATCATTAAAACAACACATCCAAAAACACTGTCAAGCCACCAACAAAGCTCATTAAATTTGTGACAAAAAATATTTAAAATATTAATGTTAATATTAAATATTAAAAATATTTAAGAATCAAGTTCATATGACATTTCTTAGGTAATGATTTCTATAACAACAGAAAAAATGTTGCACAGAAAGTCAAGCTAAAGTATGAAGAGATAATAGTGAGAGATGAAATAGAAAAAAATGAGATATTTGAGACTGTTTCCATGGGAACTTATGTCCTCATCAACAATAAGTGCTGACTGACCAACTATGTGCACATTTATAACATAAAAGAGATAAAGCTCCCTTAAGCCCCTTTTGAAAGGTCAGGTGCAAGAAAACATTGAAAATACTGATTAAAACATGAGATGAGATAGGCAATACAGAGAAAACAGACCTAGCTTGAGAAAACAGAGACATGGGTTTTGGCCCTGGCATTTCCACTAATTCATTTAATCACTCTGGCCCCAATTTCCTCATCTGTATGTAAAAATCTGAGAGATGAATTGGATTAGGAGTTCCTAACCTGGGGTTTGTGGAAGAAAAACAACAACCAAAAACCTTTTTATTTTAAAGATGAAAAACTATATTTCCTTTATAATCTTATGTGTTTTATTTTTAGACATTTAAAAACATTTTTCTGAAAAAGGGTTCATCTGCTTCACCAGACTGCTAAAGGGACATGACACACAAAAAGGCTTAAGAAACCTAAGTTAGATGATCTTTAAAAATTTTGTTCAACCCTGATTCTATATCAAAGGTAAAAACCTGTGGTTCTTAATTACACAGCAATCAAAATTACAAAATCTATAAGAAAAGGTATCTAAACAACTAAAAATAAATTACATATGCCTAAAGAAAGGTAAAATGTGGGGGGGGGGGAACCCAACTAAAATAACACATCTTAAAACTAGAGTTTTCAAGGTATAAATAAATTTTCTCGGAAGAAGGGGCAAACCATCATTCATTTTACAGTACGGTTAAAAGGGTATGTGAGATAGGAAAGTGCAATTACTATGGAACCAATACTCTTGAGACTGGCAGTCCCTACAAAAAGAAATGTCTTTTGCTGACAACTAACTAGTTGTTACAGGTTGTCCCTGTATTCTAGTTCTTCCCTATTCCAAAATGTGAAAAATCCTCTTTTATTGCTAGCTCCTAGAATATTCACATATCAGGTGACTATGATCTACCTCTGGTATTAATCAAAAACATATTAAGCACCTAATAAAAATTTCTTGAATTGAATTACTGAAGCCCTATTCAAATTACAAAAGAGAATTTGAGTTTAGGAAGAATACTCTTACCTCTACAGTCCAAAGATAACAGAGATGGTTCTATGTAAAAGGAGACAAAAAATGTTTAAAATAAAAATTTTAGCTAAACATATTTACCTGGTACCCATTCCAAATCGTCATCTTTGTAGCTTTTCAGATATCTTTTACTGTATCTTTCAATTTCTAGAATTAAGATAGAAATTATCTATTAGCATAAAACAACTTAATAAAAAAATTTCACAAGCCTGACTTCAGTTCAAATTTATTCTAATTAAAGGCACTGAATATTCCCTTTCATTTCATAGATTTTTTTCAATTATATGAAATATAAATTTCTAAGAAGCAACAGGTTTTATTCCTAGTTCTACCACAATGACATTTAAAAATCAAAAGTTTTTAGATTCAAAGAAACTTCAGAGATGCCCTAATTTTACACACAGAAAAATTGAAACCCAGGAAATATACATTACCTGCTCAAGGTCAAAGAAGTGATTAATGTTTGAGCCAGAAACAGAACTCGCAGATCTAGATTTCCAAATGCAGTAATCTTCTCCCCTACTTTATGCTTCTATGTTTCCAAATTATTTCAATTAACAAAAATGAATTTTCTCTTCCTTCTACCTACCCTCAATGTTTAAAAAGAAAAACAAATGCCTTTCCACAAATACATATTGTCAAAGAAATTAATTTCTCACATTGAATGTATCTGAAAATATGTCTCATTCTGCACTCTCAGTAGATCATCTTTTTGTCAAGAGGTGGGAAGTATGTTTAATCATCAGTTATGGTTGGTAGTTCCATTGGATCAAAATTCTTAAGTCTTTCAATGTTATTTGTTTTCACAGTGTTGTTGTTATTGTACAAATTGTCCCACTGGTTATGCTTACTTCAGTGAAGTGACATATGCCTTCCTAAGTTTTCCCTGATATTGTCCTTTTCACAATTATTTTTTTTTTAACAGCACAATAGTATTCTTTTACACTTATATATCATAATTTATTCTGTTATCCTCCACTGGATAGGCATCTCCTTTAGTTAGCACATCTACTTATGGATCTTTTCCCACTTTCTTTCTTCTTCCTTTTTAAATATTATTTTATTCTATTTCCATTCAATCCCCACTTATTAGGTACCTAACTGATTAAGGTCCTAGACTAGGAACTAGAGAGATACATAGATGAATAACACCACACCCCTACATATAAGGAGTAACTAACCTAAGTTTTTCACTTTTTTCCCTCTCTTTTGGTTGTGGACTCAGTAGTGTTAACATTAGGTTAGTCCAATATATGTCCAATATCGTAACTACTGGGGGGCAAAGTTCCAAATTCTGTTCTAATTCATAGGTCCACTATGAATGAGTACATTAGCTCTATCAACATTTGTCATTTTCCTTCTTTATTAACTTTTCCAATCTAATAGATATGAGGTAGAACCCTAGAACTTGTTTAATTTACATTTCTCAAATGCCTAGTCATTTAGAATTTTTCTCTCATGGCTGGTGATAGATTGGATTTCTACCTTTCAAAACTACCTGTTGATATCTCTTGATCATTTGAAGGTTGAGGATTGGCTCTTATTCTTATCAATTTGAGATCTTTATCAGCAAAACTTACCATAAAACTTTCCCTTCAGGATTCTATAGCACTGTTTATAAAGTCTAATTAACACATCCAACTTTTTGTCATAAATTGAGTTTTGTTTGCAAAGAACTTACTAATCAAATTATCACTGCACTTTTCTTTATTTAGATGGAGGGAAAGAACACGATAACTCTATAGTAAGGATTTGTTTGGAATTTTCACTGATCCTGATGTGAAAGATACAGAAAATCAGAGCAGAGATAAACATTTTAAACGTGTTGCAAAAAACCCAACAGGGATACCAACACCTGGCGAGACAAAATAACCTCTTCAAGGATCCAGATGAGTCCCCTTGCTTCAGAAACCTTGAGCATCTTCAATTTCCCCCCAAACATTCAACATTCAACCAGTTCCAGAGTTCTATCAATGTTATCTCTGCAAAACTTTTGGAATTTATTCCTTCTTTTCAAAACCCATGGATATCATTCTGGTTCATTACAATCTCTCACATCCACAAAGACAAATACTAGCCTTGTTTCCAGTCTCTTTATTCTTCCCATTCATTGTGGTCATGGTCGGTAATAGATCCCAGACCAAATGCTCCGTTGTGGGAATTTTGGCTCTGTGGGATTCACTGAAGAGCAAGAACCCTGCGATTCTAGGGGATTGTTTAACCAAATCTCAGAAGTCACTCTCTATCGCAAAGTACTTCCTCCTTATTCAATTTATAGAGCTTGTGGGCTAAAGGAAACAAAACCTCCAACAAATTTTTATTCTCTCTCATTTCCTCTAGATAAGGGCAAATTTTATCCTGGAAAAAAGCTGACCCAGAAGATCCCAGTCTCTCTATTAAAAAAGACAATGGGAGGCAAGTTTAAGTAGTGAAAAGTCTCTGTCTTTTGGGAACAATTCCAGTTTTTGCTCTCTATAGTATATCTTCTCCTTTCTGATATCTTCATCCTGATTATGGTCTTTTCACACTACCTACAATTCTTACCTCAAATATAAACTCACTGATCCAGCTGCTATAAAGACTCATTCTTGCTTGCATTCCTGTACCTATTTAACAAACTTGAGTCCTCACCTAGACCTTTGCTCCAACTATCTAGTTTTATTACCTGCTTTCTAGACCAGGGCTTCTTAAAACTTTTTCCACTCATGATCCCTTTTTAGCCAAGAAATTTTTATGTGACCCTGGGTATACAGGTATATAAAATAGCAGATAAATCAAACCTTTACTGATAATAAATCATAATTTCTCAACCTCTATATTCAGTTTTAAGACTCCCTTTTGCAGGCATGAACCACAGTTTAAGAAGTTGGGTTCTAGACCACATGTTTATTTCAGGATATCAGGCCATTCTAAGTCTCTGGCATGATAAATTCTAATACTTCTCAGCTTGATCTCTTATTTACATGATTAAACTCTATCAGGGGAAGTTAATTCTGACTATTCATTCATGGGGCCTGTAACTTTAAAGGTATAGCCAGGTGTCTCCCAAGGCCATATCATCCTTCTAATCCCAATTCTTTCTTCAATTATCCCAGCTGGCTGCCTGAGTAATTCAATTATTTAGGAACATGGTTAATACATTTGAATTGAATGGTGCACAGAGCACTGTGCTAAGCATGGTGACAGATACAAAGTTTAGAGAAAATGAAATTTCTCATGGAATTTACAGTACAATAGGAAGATAAGAAAGATTACTATTCTACACAGCATTTCCACTTATGAATATTATAGAGGCACAGAACAAGGCTGACTGATTTGGGGGGAATTAAGCAGATGAAAATAGAGAAGAATATTACAGGCTTAAGAAACAACAAGAGCAGAGGCTTAGAAGGTGGTAAACTACTAGGGATGTTCAAAGACAAGGGATGCATAAAGTAGGTCACTTTAGTTGAATTAAAAAATGGATGGAAGAAAATAAAAAATGATTAGACAGCAAAGATAAGACAGTACTACATAATGGTAGGCCTTGAATGTCAAACATACTTCTATTGATCTGCTCATGTTGATCCCTCCCTATAGAATACATTTCCTTCCTAACTGCCTCATTTTTAAAAAGCAAACAAACAAAAATACTGATATACATCCTTTAAAATTCAGCTTAATTGTCCTGCTTCCTAAAGAGATACCCGATACCCTCAGCCAGAAATACTTTATCTCTCTGAATTCCCATAGCAATTTGTACCTCTCTCAAACATGTGGCATGTATGTAATTTATTATATCAAAGAAAATGTGGTATTCCCAGTATTTAATTCTAAGCTTCTTGGTCAAAGATTACACTCAATGGATCTCTATAGTTCTCATAGGATCTTTTTTAAAAAAATCTTATTTAATATTTTATTTTTTCCCAATTATATGTAAAAGCAATTTTAACATTCTTCACCCCCAAATTTGAATTCCAAATACTCTTACTCACTCCATCTTCCCCCTATTGAGAAGGCAAGCAATAATATAGACTATGCATGTACAGTTGTGCAAAACATATTTTCATGTAAATCATTCTGTGAAAGAAAACAAAGAAAATCCAAAAAAAAAATAAAGAAAAAGTACCTTTGGTCTGCATTTAGGTTCTACAAGTTCTTTCTCTGGAAATGGACAGCACCTTTTATCATAAGTCCTACAGAATTGTCTTGGATCATTTTGCTGAGAATAAGTTATTCATAGTAGATTACTGTAACTAATGTCAGTACTATGTACAATGTTTTACTAGTTCTACTCATTTCACTTTGCATCAGCAGTTCATGTAAGTCTTTCCATGATTTTGAGAGCATCCTACTTATTTCATTTTTTTAAAAATCTTATTTAAAATGTTACTTTTCCATGTAAAAACAATTTTAACATAGAATTAATTTCTACTTATGTTTTAACTTTGTACTTACAAACACCCGAATACAACACAAAAGTTAAGTGATGCTGTGTTTTATTTTGTAATGCAAACATTTATTAAAAATCAAGCCATGATAATGAATTTCAAGCAGCTAATGTTTTAAAAAATTAAACATGCTAGCTTATGTTTCCCATGATTATGAAGTACATATAACATTAAGATGTATTACTTTCTCTTTTGTTCCTTGGCTTTTCTAAGCCTCTCTAATGGAAGAAAAAAAGAAGCAAATACGTTTTTAATATTAATGTAATGGGATATTTCTATGTCTTCATCACATTTTAATGATGGTATGTTTGAAAATATGAGGATGATATTGATTTGGCTACTACAATGAAAGAAAAAATACTAAGATCAATACACTATGACTAAACTAGTTGTACAACAGAAGCCTTTAGGTATTTATGAAGACACTAATAGCTACCCTTTAATTATTGCTGGAAGAATAAAGTACTCATCAGTCAATAACCATAAAAGATGGTCAACTGAATGTCTACAAAAACTAAAGCATTTGCAAGTAATAGTCCATACATCCATTCAAGTATTTACTGAATGTCTACTTCAAGCAAGACCTAGACAGTGCTAGGCACTGTGAGAAACATAAATTGGATAAGACAGAATTCCTGATAATGGAGAAGTTTAAAGCCCATAAATCTCAAATAAACTTCATGGATATACCTCCCAAAAATAATTTAACCAACTTGTAGAAACAAAATTCCAGCAATAATGGATAGAAACAGTTATACTGTAATCAATTGCAGGTTATAAAACCCTAAAAGATGTTCTATTTCAAAAGTAATTCACATTTCAGAAAGGCCTGGAGAGTCTTACATGAACTGATGCTAAGTGAAGTGAGTAGAACCAAGAGAACGTTGTCCATAGCAATAACAAAATTATGTGATGATCAGTACCAGAATAAAAAATTTCATTAATGTTCATGAGATAATTACCTAAGAGAGAAATCCTTCAATTATTTTTTCATAAGGAATGATCACCAATGTACCTGAAGAATTGTTCATATCCATAAGGATCCATTTTAAAATGATAAATGTAAATTGAACTTATAATTAATCATAAGGCTGGCAGTCAATGTCCACAGTTAGAAGTAACAACAAATTTCAAGTAGTTACTGAGAAAAATGAAGACAGACATAGCAGGGGAGATCTGGAATAGGAAGACAGGATAGAAAGAAAGGGGAAAGAAGAGGAAAAGAAGGAATACAGTATACGGGGAAAAAAAGAAGGAAGAGAAAGACGGTCTTCCTTCCATTTAGATGAGGCAAGTTCAAGGATCATATGATGTGTTTCTGCCTGGCTCAGAAACAAGAGATTTAAAAAATTGAGAGGGAGACAGATACATCCCTCATTTCCTTTTTTCCAGACTAATTAGGCTGTAGTTCACCAAACTTCATAGACATCCCAACTTCTGAGACTATTTCTCATTTCTGTGGGAGATGGTCTAGAAGAATGATGACATTTACAGATTACAAGGTTCTATGGCCAGAAATAGCAAGAGTAGAAGACTCCAAGTGGTTATAAATTCACAGAAAGGAATGTGAAAGGCTGAAGTAAAAGCAGCAATTTCTGTTGGCCTAAGCAACCAGTGCAAGTGTGGCAAAGAATCGGATCATCCCAGGTCTCTCAGGGTCTCTATCCTGAGATTCTGTAGAATACCAAGAAGAACCAAGCAATCAGAATCTCAGAGTTCTTGGGGGAACTGAATCCTGAGAAATGTATGTCAATACAGGAAGCACAAGTTATTCATGGCAAGACCTAACACACCATTCAAAAAAGCAACAGAGATCAGATGTGACTCTAGCATAAAAACCCAAACTAGAGAAAACATTGATCAGGATTAAAAGAAAAATCATGGCAGATCTAAAGAACCATCCACTTTCTGCCCACAGAAGTAAATGGTCATTACAAAAACAAAAACAAAAAGGCAGAAAATCAAAGTAAAAAAGGGATTTGCCATAAGAATAACTAGAAGTAATAAAGCAATAAAATGGAATAAAACTCTGGAGGAAAGAATCAGGAGGTTAAATAGCTTAGAAGAGAAAGTGGTAAACTTTACCCAAGTAATGGACTGAAAACTAGAAATCAATCAATCAAAAAGAAAGTTCATGGGATGGTAAGAAAGAATTCTCTAGTGGCATCCTGAGAGAAACCCCAAAAAGGAAAAGTCTCAGGAATGTCATTGCAAAAATCCAGAACTCCAGTTTCAAAGAAAAAAATATTAAATAAAGCATATAGAAACTAGCAATTCAAATATCAAGGAATCACAGACAGGATCACATACAACCTGTCAATTTCTAGGGAGGGAAAAGAGAAAGGAATATATGTATAACTCTCTGTCAGGTATTATGCTAAGTGCTTTACAAATTATCACATTTGATCTTTATCAAAACCCCAGGTAGGGGTTCGATTACTACAAGGTAGTTCTATTACTACTTTCATTATATATTTGAGGAAATTGAAGCAAAAACAAGTTAAGTGTCTTGTATATGGATACACAGTTAATTAGTGTCAAGCTATATTTGAACTCGTCTTCCTGACTCCAGGCCAGACATTCAGTCTACTGTGCCACCTACTTGGTTCAGGTTCTACTAAAAACAAGAAAAGATTTTGGAATGATATAGAAAAGATAAAAAATATAGACTTGCAATCAACAGTAAATTATCCTGCTGGCTGAATAGAATCCTACAAGGAGAAAAATGATTTCTTTATGGAACAGAGGTCATTCAAACCAAGCTGAACAGGGACTCTAAAAGACAAACACAAATGACTAAAAAAAATTTTGGAAAATAAAAAAATAAATAAAAAATAAAAATAAATTTATTTGAGCAATTGGAAGGGGCCAAATAATGATTTATCTTAATAGTCTAATGGAGGAAGAATACATTCAGAATATTAACGTTTTAAAAGAGTATTGAGACAAATAAGAAAAACAGAGGTCCTGTGAGTATGTATGTGTGTGTGTGTATATATATATATATATATATATATATATATATATATCCCTTCTTTTCTTAAGATTTGAGAGGGGAAAGAGAAAAGAGGGTAAAAGAAATACACTGGTATGGAAAGATGGAAGAAAGGGATGGGACCTGCTGTTTTCATAACTGGAATGCATAAGAAATGTATACAAAAATATGGAGGAAAGGATGGGTTACTCTTTATCTGAAACATACAAAGGAGAGTTAAACACACACACATATATTCAAAAAGAAATATATTAAGCTCAAAAGGGAAAAACAAAAAAGTTTGGGAAGAAGGTTAAGATGGAGGATAATATTAATATTGTTATTCAGTGATGTCTAAATCTTTGTAATCCCATTTGGGGTCTTCTTGACAAAGATATTACAGTGATTTGATATTTCCTTTTTCAGCTCATTTTACAAATGAGAATCCAAGACAAACAAGGTTAAGTGACTTGCCCAGAGTCACACAGCTAGTAGGTGTCTGAGGCCAGATTTGAACTCCAGCTTTCCATGACCCTAGGGCCTTCACTCCATCCACTGAACCACCTAGTTGCCCCTCTGAGGAGGAAATTGTATAAAACAAAACAAACTTCCTAATCTTGAAGGAGGCAACAAATTAAAAGGGGAATAAGAAAAAAACTCATATCTAAGAGACGGAAGTGCTCATTAGCTGTGGAATGACTGACAAAACTATGGCATGTAAATGTGACAGATATTAGTGTGCAGTAAGAAATCACTGAAAAATAATTTCCAAGAATCCTGAATGTATTTACTATGATGCAGTGAAGTGCATAGACCTGGGAGAATAGTTTATACAAGCACAACACACTGTAAAGAAATATAAATTTGAAAGATACAAGAACTGATCAATTTAATGACCAGCTATGGCTATGATAAAGCCAGTTATCTACATTTCCTGATGATAGTTTCAAGACAAAGAGATAATATATTCTTTAAAAAATTTTTTTAAATTTATTTTTAATACACATTGCTTTATGAATCATGTTGGGAAAGAAAAATCAGAACAAAAAGGAAAAACCATGGAAGAGAAGGAAAAAAAAAAAACAGAAAAAAGAAGTGAACATAGCATATGCTGATTTACGTTCAATCTCCATGGTTCTTTTTCTGGATGCAGATACATGTTTATTGGTATTGCCTTGGATCACTGAACCACTGAGAAGAACCAAGTCTTTGACAGTTGATCATTGCTTTCTTTCTGTTAATTATGTACAATGTATTCCAGGTTCTGCTTGTTTCATTCAGTATCAGTTCATGTAAATCTTTCCATGTTTTCTTAAAATGCTTTTTCAATACTTTTTATAGAACAATAATATTCTATTATCTTCATATAACACAACTTGTTTAGCCATTCTCCAATTGATGAGTGTTTATATTCTTTCCAATTCTTTATTACCACAAAAAGAGCTGCTACAAATATTTTTGCACATGTGGGTCCTTTTCCCTCCTTTATGATTTCCTTGGGATACAGACCTACTAATGGTACTTCTGGGTCAAAGAGTATACACAGTTTTATAGCCCTTTTGGCATAATTCCAAATTACTTTCCAGAATGGTTGGGTCCAATCATCAATGCATTAGTATCCCAGTTTTCCCACATCTCTTCCAATATGAAATAATATATTTCTTGACATGGCTCTGTGTGGATTAGTTTTGCCTGAATATAGGTATGTGCTAGAAGTATGGTTTTTACCTTTTTTTTTTTTATTATGGGAATAAGGTGAGCAATTAGTAAGAGTGATGCCAAAAAAATAAGAGGTTTGCTGAAATGTTTTTAAAAGTAAAAGCTTTATAAACTTTTTTATAAAGTAACTTTATAACTTTATAACTATATTTATAACTTTAAATATATTTATAAAGTTTATATTTTTTATAAAGTTTATAAAGTAAAAGCAATAGCAAAGTTTTTCGTTTTGCTATATATGTGAAAATGCTTTCTTTTATGGTGTTAATTTCAAAATAATAAAAGTATTTTGTTTTTAAAGGATAAGATGGAGAAGGAAAATCATGGAGACACTCTAGAGAAGACTGAATTGTAAAGTAGGTCTTAAGTTGAATACAGGGATAAGTTTGATGAGATTTGAGAGAAACTCAGGAAAGTTTAAAGAACAATCTAGCACTTTCAAGTCCAGATACTACTCTAGGTTCTATTTCCAAGTTAAAAAGAATTGGATCTCCATTATCATATCTATAAAATGGAGAAATATTAGATTCTCTCGACTTCTTTCCTATACTGTATCTGTGATCTAAGATTTAACAAGATGAAGGAGAACCAAGTAGAATTAGCCATTTGAAGCTGAAAAAGAAAACTCGAGAAAAATGAGGAGGCAGTTGATAAGATCAGGTAAAAGAAGTTAATTGAAAAGTAAGGCAAGACTGATAAAGTGTATTGGTGTGTAGTACATATTCGTTAAAGAGCTGGAGGCTAAAAGGTAAGGAAATATGGCTATGGAGTTGTTGACTCTAAAAAAAGGAAGTTGAATGGAACTGTCCAATCATTAAGAGGTGACAATTGACTGTAAAAGTTTTAATTAGGCATTTAAGAGTTGAGATATCAACCTCTATGAATAACTGTTTTTTTTTTTTAAGATAAAAGTCTCAATCACTATGGAAAGCAGAGAAAATTTTATAATGACCTTTATCAAGTAAGCTAGGGAGAATGAAGTGTTTTCTAAAGGAAAATAAAGCAAGCATTGAATGGGGGGGGGGGGGGGGGGGGGGGGAAAGGGGGGGGAGAAAGGAAGAGGCATTCAAAGTAGAGAAGAGATTTAATCACTGTCAGAATACTGTAGTTGCAGAACTCGCTAAAGAGAAAATAGGGAGAAAGCAGCTGTAAAAAAAAAAATTAGTTTAAAAAAAGTTTTGGGATTCTTTTGAAGAAGAAGGAGCTGATGATCTAAGAAGAAGCTGCTTGCCCTTCAAACAAAGATTTAGCAGAACCAAAGGAGCTGTCAGGTAAAATAGCTACTAAGAGCCAGAGAAGGAAGAGAACAAGAGTGATTGTTGATTCCCTGTTCAAGGACACTGAAACAACTATTTGTGAACCTAACAATAAGAGTGAGATTGGTTGCCTTTCCAGGGCATGTATCCAAGCAATTACAAAGAATTATCAGATTTATCAAAATGGATGACAACTTCCAACTACTGGTGATTCACAGTGGCATAAATGACACTGCCAGG
Source organism: Sarcophilus harrisii (assembly GCF_902635505.1). Taxonomy (NCBI): domain Eukaryota; kingdom Metazoa; phylum Chordata; class Mammalia; order Dasyuromorphia; family Dasyuridae; genus Sarcophilus; species Sarcophilus harrisii. Next base: position 184,363,100 of record NC_045426.1, on the reverse strand, counting down.
AAGAACCTTAAAAGACTGCCAACAAAAGTCAATTATTGGAAGGGGAAAAAGAAAATCCAAAAACTGAAGACCACCAGAACACAAGTTATGTTTTCTTTTACTGTTGCTCATTTATAGTAAAGGGATACAAAAGAGCAAAACTAATTTAAAAAGTAAACAACTGGCTAAGAAAGCGGTAACTGACAGTGGAATTTGGAGTTTCAGATCACAGCTTAAAATTCAGAGATAATAGATTCCTGGCTGGAGAGTATACTATCAAAGATTATAAGAATGCTTTAGGTATACTAGCAAATTCAACTGAATTCAATAAACATTTATTAGGTACTTACTGTTTGCCAGGCACTCTGTTAATTTCTGGGAAATATAAAAAAAAAAAAAGTCTCTGCCTTTTCTGAGAAGTCAGGGAGGCTGTGATCACCTCCTTTTCGGTGCTTTCACCTCCTTCCCTGAGAAGTTAGGGAGACTGTGATCACCTCCCCTTGGGGGCTCTGACCTCCCTGAGGAGTCAGGGATGGCATGACCACCGGTGTTCTAAAATAAAAGAAAGTGGGAAATGTAATGGGCTGAGGTTTGAGCTGATGCACTGAGGTCCCAAGTACATGAGGCTAGATAGTAATTGGGCTATACTCTATTAATATACATGATTGGATAAAGAATGGTCCCTGCCCACTCTCCTTGCAAGTCCTGATGTGTTGTATAGGAAATGACGATTTTGGTGGGTGGAGGCAGAGAGAGAGGGAGGAAGACAAGCTGGGAGAGGTTGGGCTGGGTTCGAGACTCCGAGCTGCTGGTTGTGTGGCTGCTGGTAGAGCTAGCTTCTTGACTCAGCTGCACACATTGCTATTGCCGATTCTCTTCCACCTCCGATCCTTCTTCACTGAGAATAAAGACTGACGGTTTTCCCCTAACCTGAATTCCTGTCTCGTGCTGATCTTAAAATACACGGTAGGGGCATATCAAAAGCAAGCAGAGCTGCTGATGTAAAATACTTTTCAACTAATTTATTGTTCTATCCTCCAGTCTTCTAATCAGAGGGAAGAGACAACTGAGGGAGCTGAGAAAATGCTGAGCATCAAAAACTGAGTCAACCTACATCATGATGAGATTTCAGGTGATCACCTTATCGTGGAGAAAGAATGATGTTCCATGGAATCAAAACCAAATGGAGTCATTGATGAAAAATGAAGAATTTAATCAAAAGGGCTTTTATCTTTAAAAAAAAGCGCAAGGAAAGAGAAGATAATATCTGAAACCATAAAAATATCTACAAAAAGGAGCAGAATATCTATTGAAACATCTAAAAGTTCTTGAACAAAATCCAAAAAAGAAGCAATAGTGAAACCCATGGCCTAAGCACAAATGAGCAAAAGAACTAGAGGTGTAGATGCAAGGAGATAAATTTGACTTTAGAAGTATCAATGAGATTTCATAGATTAAAGCTTCTGATAGAGACCATGAACTCTGAATGGATATATTTTTTAAAAATATATATATAAGATAAAGATGGAGAGAGTAACATTGCATTTTAAGAAAATATGCTTATATGAGGCAGAGCTCATCCCAGGAGGATAGGAAATGAATTCAAAACACAAAGGGAAACAATGCCAAAAAATGAGAATGAAATGGTTTTTCTTAAGATCACTGTGGCTAACTCGGAACTCATCAATTAACTTAAATTAAAAAAAAAAAAATGGAAGCAAGGACACATAACAGAGTATGAATATTAAAGTGTGATAGAATAGTGTCTGAAATTACAAAGCTCAAAATGAGCTGAGACTGCCAAGGGAAGATGACAAAAAGAAAAATATATTTAAAAAAGCTTTAGTAGAAGGGGGAAAAGGATAAAAAGGAGATATAGGTTTTATTTGGGAAAGATGAGACTAAAAAGACAGATTTGGCTCAACTGTTATTTTGCTTTTTTTCTCTGCCAAGATCAATGACCTTGACAGTGGAAATTACAGAATAAAATAATAAGGAACTGAAACTGGTCAGGAGTAAGAGAGTTCCTACAATGCCTTTGATGAATTCAAGTCATTTGGCTCAGAAAGAACTCACAGAAGTGACTGATGAAATTTCTAAGGCTTAAGAAAAACAGGAGAGACATCACAATATTGGAAAGGAGAAAATGATCTGGACTTCAAAAATAAGAGGAGATTCTACAAGCTATAAGCCCAAGCTTGAATTGGAATCCTGAGAAAAGCTAGAACTGTTCATTAAAAACAGCAACAACAACAACAAAAAAAACAAATCATGTCCTTTGGGATGGAAAATGCCATTCCTATCCAGATAGAGAGCTATGGAGACTGAATATGGATTGAAGCATCATATTTTCATCTTTTTTTGTTTTTTTTCTTTCTAGTGCTTTTTTCCCTTTTGGTCTAATTTTTCTTGTACAACATAAGAAATATGGAAATATGTTTAAAAGGACTACACATACAGGATAATAGACTGAGCCAAGATAGCAGAGTCAAGGCAAGAACTTGCCTAATCTCTCCCCCAAACTGCTCCAAATTCCTTTAAATACTGACTAAACAAATTTTAGAGGATCAGAACACTCAAAAATATGCTTTAGAACATTTTCCAGGCAAAGGCAACTTAGAATCTCAGCAGAAAAGGTCTGTGACACCAGCGTGGCAGTCCAGCTTCAGAAAAAGTTTCTGACCATTGAAAGTTATTATAATGATAAGATCAGAACACATACTCAGAAGGTGATGACAAAATCAAAATTCCTACATCCAAAGCCTCCAAGAAAAATAAGTATTGGGCTCAGGTCATAGAAGAGCTCAAAAGGGATTCTGAAAATCAAGTAGGAAACAGAGAGGAAAAACTAAGAAAAGAATTGAGAGTGGTACAAAAGAAAATATAAAAAGCTAATGAGGAGACGTAAAAAGCGAAATTGGCTAATTGGGAAAGGAGGTACAAAAGCTCACTGAGGAAAATAATTCCTTAAAAATTAGATCTGAGCAAATGGAAGCTAATGACTTTATGAGAAATTAAGGTACAATAAAGAACCCCCCCCCCAAAAAAAAGAAAAAATAAAAAAAATGTGAAATATTTCACTGGAAAAACAACTACCTGGAATATACATCCAGAAGAGATCATTTAAAAATTACTGGTCTACCTAAAAGTCATGATAAAAAAAAAAAAAAAAAAGAACCTGGATATCATCTTTCAAGAAATTACCAAGGAAAACTGTCCTGACATTTTGGAACCAGAGGGTAAAATAGAAATTGAAGGAATCTACCAATCATTTCCTGAAAGATTTCAAAATGAAAACTTACAGGAATATTCTAGGCTAATTCTGGAACTCCCAGGTCAAGGAGAAAATATTGCAAGTATCCAGAAAGAAACAATTCCAGTACTGTGGAGCCACAGTCAGGATAACACAAGATCTAGCAGTTTCTACAATACAGGATAGGAGAGCTTTGAATATGATATTCTGAGAGCAATGAAGCCATGATTACAAACAAGATCACCTACACAGCAAAACTGAGTAGGAAGGAGTTTTTTTTTTCCTTCAAAGGAAAAGGTAGAAATTCAATGAAATAAGAGGATTTTCATACATTTGTGATGGAAAGACCAAAACTGAATAGAAAAGCTGATTTTTAAATATAGGACACTGGAGAAGCATAAGGAGGTAATCAGGAAAGTGATATCGTAAGGGGCTTAATTAGGTTTATCTGTTTATATTCCTAGATGGGAGGATGATACTTGTAACTTATTAAACTTCCTCATTCTTACAGCAATTTGAAGGAATACATAAAGAGAGTGAGCACAAGTGTGAGTTGAATATAAAAGGATAATATCTAAAAAGTGATGAAATTAAGTACTGAGAGAAAGGGAAAGGGAAAAGTAGAATGGTGCAAATTATCTGACACAAAAAAGAGGGAAGAAAAAGCTTTTACCTTATTCTCATTAGAATTGGCTCAAAGAGAAAATAACATACACTCTCAATATGCATATAGAAAGCTATCTTACTCTGTAGGAAAAAAGGAGGGGAATGGGATTTGGGAATGGGGAAGGGTGATAAAAGAGAGGGCATACTGGGGGAGGGAATGATCGGTAGCAAAACATTCTTGAGGACGGTCAGGGTGAAAAGAGAGAGAGAGTATTATTAAATGGGGGGAAATACAGTTAGCAAGAATTATTATTAAAAAAATATTGAAGCAAGTTTCTCTGATAAATCCTAATTTCTCAAACACAGAGGGAACTGAATCAAATTTATTAAAAAAAAAAAAAAAGCCATGATCCAATTAATAAATTCTCAAAAGATATGATCTATGCCCAAAGGGCTATAAGTTCATGCATATCCTTTTTTTTTAAATTTATTTTTCATTATTATAAACTTTTTATTGACAGCATATATACATGAGTAATTTTTTACATTATCCCTTGCACTCACTTCTGATTCGACTTTTCCCTTCCTTCCCTCCACCCCCTCTCCTAGATAGTAAGTAGTCTTCTACATGTTAAATATGTTATAGTATATTCTAGATACAATATATGTGTGCAGAATCATACAGTTCTCTTGTTCATGCATATCCTTTAACCTAACACTACTAAGCATAATATACCAAAAGAGATTTTTAAAGGGAGGTAAGGGGAGGGGAGGAAATAAAAGGACCTATATATACACAAAAATATTTGTAGCAGATCTCTTCTCAGAGCAAAGAATTGGAAACTAAGGGGATGCCCATCAATTGAGGAATGACTGAATAAACTGTGATGTATGATTATCATGGAATATCGTTGTTCTACAGGAAGTCATGAGCCAAATGCTCTTGGGAAAAAAGAAAAACAAAACAAAACCCTGAAAAATACTCCACAAACTCAAAGTGAAATTTTGTATAAAAGGACCATACATATTTAGCCTATACCTTATTGCTTATTGTCTTAAGGAAAGGAGAGGCAAGAAAGAGGGAGAAAAATTTGGAAAACAAAAGTCTTACAAAAATGAATGTTGAAAACTCTTTGCATGTATTTGGAAAAACAAAACACTATTAAAAAATTATCAAGAGCCATCAGAAAAAAATGTCCAAAATCTAAAAAAAAAAAAAAAAAAAAACCACACACACACACAAAAGTAGTAATGACAAAGAGCCAACATGGCTTCATCAAGAACAAATCACTAGGACTTCCGGAAAAGATGGCGGAGAGGACACATATCTATCTGAGTTCCTTCTTGCTTTCAAAATACTTTTTTTCATGACAAGGCTGCCCCTGCAATCTGTAGAGGAAGCTCGTGTAATACCATCCAGACCCCCCGCCAACCTCCACATAAAAAAAAAAAAAAAAAAAAAAAAAAAAAAAAGCAGACTGCATTTTTTTTAATTAGTTCGTTTTCTTTGATTCTTCTTTTACAAAACGAGCAAAAAATTTAAACGGGCTCTATCGACAGCTTCTATATGGACAGAGAGCAGACTTAGACTAAAAACAGACTGTTTCCAGATCAATCTCCAAAGGGGGATATCATCTGTTCCTCAGCACAGACGACTCTCATAGAAGAAATTAAAAAGGCTCTCACCAGAGAGCTAGAAGAAAAATGGGAAAAGGAAAGGGACGTTTGGCAAGAGGGTCTGGATAAATCATCCTACTCATTTAAAGACAGAGTGGATAAAGAAATCAAATCGTTGAAAAACAGAATTAGTGAATTGGAAAAAGAAGATAGCTCTCTAAAAAATAAAATTGGCAAAATGGAAAAAAATTCCATAGAACAAAACAACTCATTTAAAAACTCAATTGGACAATTAGAAAAAAATTTTAAAAGTGAGCGAAGAAAATAATTCATTAAAGATCAGAATTGAACAAATGGAATTGAATGACTCTAGGAGACACCAAAAATCACTTTGCTTGAGAGAAAACCAAAAAAAAATGAAACAGAAAAAAATGTCAAATACCTTTCTTGGGAAAACGACAGACCTGGAAAATAGATCTAGGAGAGACAATCTGAGAATTATTGGACTTCCTGAAAAATATGATGAAAAAAGGAGCCTGGACACTATTTTCCAGGAAATTATCAGAGAACTGCCCAGATGTTATAGAAACAGAGGGTAAAATAGACGTTGAAAGAATTCATCAATCACCTACTAAAAGGGACTCTAAAATCAAAACTCCAAGAAATATTGTGGCTAAATTCCAGAACTATCAGTCCAAGGAAAAAATACTCCAAGCTGCTAGAAAAAAACAATTCAAATATAGAGGAGCCACAATAAGGATTACTCAGGATCTAGCAGCATCCACATTAAAGAATCAAAGGGCCTGGAATCTGATATTCCGAAAGGCTAAGAAACTTGGTACTCAGCCAAGAATAACTTACCCAGCCAAAATGAGCATTTTTTTCCAGGGAAGATGGACATTCAATGAAATAAGTGAATTTCATCTATTTCTTATGAAAAAACTGAACTAAACAAAAAGTCTGATCTCCAAATATAGGACTCAAGAGAAACTTAAAAAGGTAAAAAGAAATCTTGGGAACTATATTTCCTGTTATAAAGATACATGAAGATACATGTATAATTTGTTCTAGAAACTAGAACTAAAAAGGAAATTGTATCAGAAAAAGGGTAAAGTGAAAGAACTACATCTCACAAAGAGGCAAAGGAAATCTATTATATCTGAGAGAAAGAAGGAAGACGATGAACACAGTGTGTATCTTACTCTCATCAGAATTGGCTTAAAGAGAAAAATATTAGAAATATTCGATTTATGGAGAAACTTCTCCCACCTCATTAAAAAGTGAGAGGGGAAAAAGTGAAAAGAGAAGGAGTAAGCTAAATGAAAGGGAATACAGAAATTATGAAGAAAAGGGGTAAGAAGGGGGGAGGAATTTTAAGGTAGGGGATGATCCTAAAAAGGGAGGGCTGTGAGAAGCAAGTGGTTCTCACAAGTTTAATACTGGGGAGGAAGATAAGGGGGAAGGAAAGGAGAAAAGTTTAAGCAGGGGTTAACAAGAGGCAAGTAATACAGAATTAGTAATTTTAACCATAAATGCGAATGGGGTAAACTCCCCCATAAAGAAGAAGTAGATAGCAAACTGGATTTAAAAAGCCAGAATCCTACAATAATGTTGTTTAGAGGAAACACTTGAAGCAGGGCAATACATACAGAGTAAAGGTAAAAGGCTGGAACAGAATCTACTATGCTTCAGGTGAAGTCAAAAAATCAGGGGTACTCATCCTGATCTCAGAAAAAGCAAAAGCAAAAATTGATCTAATTACAAGAGATAAGAAAGCTTGCTAAAGGGTAGCATAGATAATGAAGCAATATCAATATTAAATATAGATGCACCAAGGAGCGTAGCATCTAAATTCTTAAAAGAGAAATTAAGAGAGCTCCAAAAAGAAATAGACAAAACTATAATAGTGGGAGATCTCAACCTTGCACTCTCAGAATTAGATAACTCAAACCACAAAATAAATAAGAAAGAAGTCAATGAGGTAAATAGAATACTAGAAAAGAAGTTATATTTTAATATATTTAACATCTACTGGTCATCCTGCCATCTAGGGGAGGGGGTCAGGGGGGGTAAGAGGTGAAAAATTGGAACAAGAGGTTTGGCAATTGTTAATGCTGTAAAGTTACCCATGTATATACCCTGTAAATAAAAGGCTATTAAATAAATTTAAAAAAAAAAAAAAAGAATACTAGAAAAGTTAGGTATGATAGATCTTTGGAAAAAACTAAATGGAGACAGAAAGGAGTATACTTTCTTCTCAGCAGTTCATGGTACCTATACAAAAATTGAGCTTATATTAGGACATAAAAACCTCAAACTCAAATGCAGTAAGGCAGAAATAGTAAATGCATCCTTTTCAGAGTATGATGCAATGAAAATTACATTCAATAAAAAGCCAGGGGAAAATAGACCAAAAAATAATAGGAAACTAAATAATTTCATACTAAAGAACGATTGGGTGAAACAGCAAATCATAGAAACAATTAATAACTTCAAGAAAATGACAAAAATGAGATGTCATACCAAAATATGTGGGATGTTGCCAAAGTGGTAATAAGGGGAAATTTTATATCTCTAGAGGCTTATTTGCATAAAATAGAGAAAGAGGAGGTCAATGAACTGGGCTTACAACTAAAAATGCTAGAAAAGGAACAAACTAAAACCCCCAAGTCAAACACTAAACTTGAAATTCTAAAAATAAAAGGAGAGATTAATAAAATTGAAGGTTAAAAAAAAAAACTATTGAATTAATTAATAAAACTAAGAGTTAGTTCTATGAAAAAAACCAACAAAATAGATAAGCCCTTAGTAAATCTGATTAAAAAAAGGAAAGAGGAAAATCAAATTGTTAGTCTTAAAAATGAAGAGGGAGAACTCGCCACTAATGAAGAGGAAATTAGAGCAACAATTAGGAGTTACTTTGCCCAACTTTATGTCAATAAATTTGATAACTTAAATGAAATGGAAGAATACCTTCAAAAATATAGCTTGCCCAGATTAACAGAGGAAGAAGCAAATTGGTTAAACAGTCCCATCTTAGAAAAAGAAATAGAACAAGCTATTAATCAACTCCCTAAGAAAAAATCCCCAGAACCAGATGGATTTACATGTGAATTCTACCAAACATTTAAAAAACAATTAACTCCAATGCCATATAAACTACTTTAAAAAATAGGGATTGAAGGACTCCTACAAAATTCCTTTTATGACACAGAAATGGTACTGATACCTAAACCAGGTAGGTTGAAAACAGAGAAAGAAAATTATAGACTACTCTTCCTAATGAATATTGATGCTAAAATCTTAAATAAAATATTAGCAAAAAGATTACAGAAAATCACCCCCAGGATAATACACTATGACCAAGTAGGATTTATACCAGGAATGCAGGACTGGTTTAATATTAGGAAAACTATTAGCATAATTGACTATATCAATAACCAAATTAACAAAAACCATATGATCATCTCAATAGATGCAGAAAAAGCATTTGATAAAATCCAACATCCATTCCTATTAAAAACACTTGAGAGTACAGGAATAAATGGACTTTTCCTCAAAATAGTTAGGAACATCTATTTAAAACCGTCAGTAAGCATCATATGTAATGGGGATAAACTGGAACCATTCCCAGTAAGATCAGGAGTGAAACAAGGTTGCCCACTATCAACATTACCATTCAATATTGTATTAGAAATGCTTGTTTCGGCAATAAGAGTTAAGAAAGAGATTAAAGGAATTACAGTAGGTAATGAGGAAACCAAATTATCACTTTTTGCAGATGATATATATTATACTTAGAGAACCCCAAAGATTTTACTAAAAAGCTATTAGAAATAATTCACAACTTTAGTAAAGTTGCAGGATACAAAATAAATCCCCATAAATCCTTAGCATTTTTATACATCGCCAACAAAATCCAACAACAAGAGATACAAAGAGAAATTCCATACAAAATAACTGTCGATAGCATAAAATATTTGGGAATCTATCTACCGAAAGAAAGTCAGGAATTATATGAGCAAAGTTACAAAACGCTTTCCACACAAATAAAATCAGATTTAAATAATTGGAAAAATATTAAGTGCTCTTGGTTGGCTGAGTGAATATAATAAAGAAACCAATATTCCCTAAACTAATCTATTTATTTAGTGCTATACCAATCAGACTCCCAAGAAATTATTTTAATGACCTAGAAAAAATAACAACAAAATTCAAATGAAAGAACAAAAGGTCAAGAATTTCAAGGGTAACTAATGAAAATCAAATGAAGGTGGCTTAGCTGTACCTGATCTAAAACTATATTATAAAGCAACGGTCACCAAAACCATTTGGTATTGGCTAAGAAATAGATTAGTTGATCAGTGGAATAGGTTAGGTTCAAAGGACAAAATAGTCAATAACTATAGCAATCTAGTGTTTGACAAACCCAATGATCCTAATTTTGGGGATAAGAATTCACTATTTGACAAAAACTGCTGGGAAAACTGGAAATTAGTATGGCAGAAACTAGGCATGGACCCACACTTAAAACCATACATCAAGGTAAGATCAAAATGGGTCCATGATTTAGTCATAAAGAACAAGATTATAAATAAATTAGAGTAACATAGGATAGTTTACCTCTCAGACTTGTGGAGGAGGAAGGACTTTGTGACCAAAGAAGAAGTAGAGATCATTTTTGATCACAAAATAGAAAACTTTGATTATATCAAATTAAAAAGCCTTTGTACAAACAAAATTAATGCAAACAAGATTAGAAGGGAAGCAATAAACTGAGAAAACATTTTTACAGTTAAAAGTTCTAATAAAGGCCTCATTTACAAAATATATAGAGAACTGATTCTATAAGAAATCAGGCCATTCTCCAACTGATAAATGGTCAAAGAATATGAACAGACAATTCTCAGACAAAGAAATTGAAACTATTTCTAGCCATATGAAAAGATGTTCCAAGTCATTATTAATCAGAGAAATGCAAATTAAGATAACTCTGAGGTATCACTACACACCTGTCAGATTGGCTAGAATGACAGGGAAAGATAATGCGGAATATTGGAGGGGATGTGGGAAAACAGGGACACTAATACATTGTTGGTGAAATAGTGAATACATTCAGCCATTCTAGAGAGCAATTTGGAGATATGCTCAAAAAGTTATCTAACTGTGTATACCCTGTGATCCAGCAGGGTTACTATTGGGCTTATATCCCAAAGAGATACTAAAAAAGAGAAAGGGACCCGTATGTGCCAAAATGTTTTGTGGCAGCCCTTTTTGTAGTGGCTAGAAACTGGAAACTAAATGGATTAGAGAATCCATCAATTAAAGAATGGTTGGGTAAATTTTGGTATATGAATGTTATGGAATATTATTGTTCTGTAAGAAATGACCAGCAGGATGAATACAGAGAGGCTTGGAAAGACATGAACTGATGCTGAGTGAAATGAGCAGAACCAGATCATTATACACTTCAACAACAATACTGTATGAGCATGTATTCTGATGGAAGTGGATATCTTTGACAAAGAGAAGATCTAATTCAGTTCCAATTGATCAATGATGGACAGAATCGGCTACACTCAGAGAAGGAACACTGGGAAATGAATGTAGACTACTTGCATTTTTGTTTTTCTTCCCAGGTTATTTTTACCTTCTGAATCCAATTCTTCTTTTACAACAAGAGTATTGTTTGGTTCTGCACAAATATATTGTATCTAGGATATACTATAACATATTTAACATATATAAGACTGCCTGCCATCTAGGGGAGGGAGTGGAGGGAGGAAAGGGAAAAATCGGAACAGAAGTGAGTGCAAGGGATAATGTTGTAAAAAATTACCCACGCAAATGTTCTGTCAATAAAAAGTTATAATTAAAAAAAAAAAAAGAACAAATCACTAAATTGAGGATATTATAAACTGAAAATATTTTTTACCTTGATTTTTGCCAAGTTTTTAATAAAGTAGAGACAATATAGTCAAGTAGGTAGAGCTGGCCTTGAAGCCAAATAGACCACTGTTTAAGCCCTGCCTCTGACATATTGATCTAGTGACCTCTAGCAAATCATTTCATCCCTTACTGTCCTTAGCAACCCCCTCACTTAAATTGTAAGTTGCAGAAATAGTGCCCCTGATCTATAATACCAAAAGAGTTAATCCCCTAGAAATTCCCAATACCAATGGAATTACAGGTCCAATGCCTGTCATTTTAATTATATAATTAGCTACATTCAGAACTTGTTAAATGATCAAAATTAAAGAATTGTTAGTGAAGAGCAATTGTGGCAATAAATCCCAATGAACTTCACCCAGAGATCTGTCCTTTCCCCTAACTAGTCCATATTTAATAAGTGACTTCGATTAAGGAATAGATAGCATGCTTATCAAACTGGCAGGAACTGGCAGTTGTAGGTAACTAACACAGTGAATGAGAGAGTCAGAATCCAAAAGAATCTTAGCAGAATCTTAGCAGGTCAACATACTGGCTAACCTAAGATGAAATTCAATAGGAATAAATGTAAAGTCTTACATGTACATACCAAACAAACAAACTTCACAAGTATAAGAGACTAAGAGACAAAGGATAAATCATTAGATCATGGATTGTCTGAAAAAGATCTGGAGTTTTAGGTGGTTTATAATTTTAACATGAGTTGGTAGCACGATATACAATCAAAAAGTAAATGTAATGCTAGATGTCAATGAGGATTAAACCAGCAATTATATATGTCTATTTGATAAATGCTATTTATAGAAACTACAAAAACAGAGTCCTTATACTCAAGGAAATTACTATCAAGCTAATAGTCTTACAATCATACATAATAAAGAACATTAATGAAAGATGATGATTCTTTTCATAAAAAAAAGATAATACTGATTTGTCATAAGTAAGGTATGTGCTTTGAATGATTCCAATTCAACAAATATTTACTCATCATACCATTTACCCTGGCCCTGTCACAATCTCTCAGGATCTCAGCTTTCTCATCTATAAATCTAAAGGGTTACATGAGATTATTTCTAAAATCCTTTTACAGTTCTGACATACTATGATTAAAAGCTATTTTACCAAATATTTCATCTTATTGAAGCAAAAAATAATCAGGGGCAATGTGGAAAATGCTATTCTAGGGACCTGTACTAGTGAAATTTTAAACACCCCCTATCCAGGTAAAATATCAGAGGAGAAGAAAAGCAAGCATAAAAAAACTTATCAACATTATCTTCTCTGGAGATACAGAAGAAAATGTGCTATTTTTGTAAATCTGACATTTAAATTCTATCCAGGATGTATTAATTGAGCATTGCCTTTGTACTTTAGCACTGTTATATTAGTAAACACAAAAAAGCACCACCAACTCATACAGACCTTGCTTCTCTTCTTCTGTATCCATAAAATAAGGTGTTCTTTTCATGGTTGCTCTAAACTCCTGTTTTAAGGCCAACATGTATTCTTCTGCTTCATCTGCTTTTAACGGCACTGGCTTGTAATCTGTGTCCTGTGTAGGGAGTAAAAGTATTTTTTTTTAAAAAGAACATACATTTATCCTTTCCATTAAGAAGCATTTCATTTCAACAGAAGCAACTAAGTGATACATTAAATAGAGCTCTGGATCTACCCCAGAGCTGGGTCTAGGATCAGGAAGACCTGATTTCAAAAACAGCGTTAGATATTTACTAGTTGAGTGGGCAAATCACTTAAGTCTGCTCCAGATTCTTCATCTGGAAAATGGGGATAACAATAACATCTAACTTCCAGGATTGTTATGAGGATCAGATGACACAAAATGCTTTGCAAAACACAAAGCATTATATAAGTGTTATCTATTGTTAAGTTTTGGGCATGCTCATTAAATCAGTGTAAGAAATCATTCATTTGGAGTCCTACTCTATCCTAATCAGTATTAATCAGTTTGCTATGATTCCAAAAGGGCAGTGCTTTAAGTTCTTTATATTAGGCCACACAGCTGTAAATTGCAGATTTTAAGTTCACTTTCTTAATTATAGGAAGTTAACTGGAGGCCCTCTACCCTTGTTTTAACTAATTATGGTAACCAAGCCCAGCATGGTAGAGGTAACTCAATTACACGCAAAGTCCTCCCACTCATTTTTGCACTCCCAAACCATTTTCTCTTCCCCCACATGAACAGGTGACCCTCTTATGACCACTTAGTGAATGGAGGTACCCCAAACTTCAACCAACACAAGACCCCACAGCTGAAATATACTTCTAGCTGATACATCATTTTTGGCCTGCAAAACAAGATCTATTAACTAATAGGATTCTGTACTTTAGAACATTCAGGTGTACTGTAATCAAAGTAATAGCAATGTTCTGGGATGAACAGCTGTGGATGATTTTGCTATTCTCAGTACAGTCATCCCCAATGACTCTGAAGGAGTTATGATGAAAAATCCCATACATACCCAGAGAAGGAATTGATTTTGTCTGAATAGAGATTGAAGCATTCTCTCTAACTTAATTTTTCTTAAGGGTTTTTATTTTCATTAGGGTGAAAATATTAAATAAATAAAATAAACCATTCAGGTATCAAATCTAATATCAAGCCTTATAAAAATAAATCCCCAGAAGAGGAGAGCATCTTCGACAGTAAAGTTCTGAAGGACCATGGACATTTTAATAAAATGCCACTGACTCAAAACTCTGCCTCAGTCTCTTTTATTTTAAGTTGGACAGTTATAATCCCCACATCATGATATTAGCTAACTTAGGAAAGAAAAAAATATCTTGAATAAGATAACTAGTTCAACTAATATATTTAGGAACAAAATCAAGTTTTATGCACATAAGATAGATAAAACATGTATATAAAAATATACAGTTCTCCTCTTCCCCCTACCCTTCCCCAAAAGCTAGTTGTCATATCTAATGATTTGAATACAATTTAACAATTTAAAAACCGATAAAATTTGAAGATATGCTTTATCAGCAAAGAGTAAGACATGCAGAAATGGTAAAAGATACAATCTTTATAATATATTTCAGCACTACTTGGACCCTTAATTGAATCATTTACCTAATTTTCCCCACAGATTTAGAAATAATGCATTTTAAGAAAATCAACATGGCACAGTAGATTGAGGAGTAGGCCTTTCACTCAGTAAGACATGGATTTGTCCTCTACCACCTTCTACCTTGGTTACCAAAAGACAAGTCAGCTACAAAAAGTGGAGTCCCAAATAATTCCCCAGACTACAAATTACAGACAAGCTGCTCATTTGTATTAGAGATAGTTTCTATACTAGTAATTGCCCAACTAAGGAAATTATACTTCTACACCAAAGAAATCTATTTAGAAACTGAAAAAGTTGAAAGAAAACAAATGAACTAATTCAAAAGTAAGAAAGATAAACTGGAATCTTCCATTATTACATAATTTCTTATCTTGGGGACCAGGAACTTTGAAAAAATTAATAACTGCACTTCAATCTGAGTGATCTCCTTTGTAACCCTATGTATTTTATTTTATGCATTCATTTAAGCAAGTTTCTAAAAAGGAGCCCATAAATTTCACTACACTGCCAGCAGGGTTTATGGTTAAGAATCCCTGCATAAAGACAAGAGAAATAATTAATATTAATAATTTATCTATGAACACTGAACCTTAAGATGGTTTGAAACCTGATTCAAACAAGTAGAATAGCATGCTGGGATACTTACAGGATATAGTGGTGGAGGTTTCAATACCACATCAGGTAACTTTTCACCTCTAGCAAAACCAATAGCTTCAATGTTAAAGGTAAAAGAAGCACGTCCTCTTCCTTTGTTTCCAGCCATTAGAACTCCTACACAATAAAAACAGACAGATCCCAAGGGTCAGTATGTTAGGAATAAAAAATAAAATGACACCCTTTAATTTGAAAAAGATTCATATTCCCGTTATTCAATTATAAACTTGTCACTTCAGTCAAGGATCATCTCTACAAAAAAGATTTATTGAATTACCTAGCGTACCTTGGAGCTAGGACATTAGAGGTTAAAGAAAAAAAAAAAAAGAATACTGTCCTAAAATAGTTTGCATGCTTTAGGGGGATCTGGGAAGCAGGTGTGGGGGAAGGTGAAGAGATATGATCCATATCCAGATAAATATAATACAAAGCAGAGAGTAACTAATACAAATGAAAGATCCAGACAAAGTGCTCTAGGAACATTTGAGAAGGGAGAGAAGACTTGGGAATCTGGAAAGACTACAAAGAAGTTGGTATCTGAGCTAAGGAAGGCCTTAAAGGAAAAAAAGGATTCTGAAAGGGAGAGATTAACAGGAATGCATTCCAAGCATTGGATGTAAATACAAGGAGAAAAGAGATTAAAGACTGAGATGAGGAAATGGCATATAGATATGGGGGTAAAAGAAAGTAAAGTTCCATTTTTCAACTTTGTAATCTCATTACCCAGCCCAGTACCTTGTACATAGTAAGCATTTAAATAAAATTTCACAAGAAATATTTATTTTTACATTAAAATGTATTAATCCCAGTTCTAACATCAAAATCATGAAATGTAAGATAGATGCTGTTTCTTAAAGGGACCACAACCCGCTTCAAGATGTGGACAAAGCCCTTACAATCCTGGGGAAACCACTTTCCTACTATGAACCTATTTTCTCATTTGTAAATTAGGCTGGAAATCTAAATTTGCTCGTGCCAGTCTGTATTAGAAAACAGGTTTACTAACCAGGAAAACAACATATATAATGACTAGAATCCTATAAATGAGAAAACACACACACACACACACACACAAATACCAACATCAACAAACTAAATGACTGGCCCTGGAGAAGAGTTAAAAAATTTTAACTTTGTCCCTTGCAGAGATGGAGGATTATGACTATAGATTTTGCTTTTTATGTATTGAAGCTAGCATCATAACAAGGAAGAATAGGAAAAAAAAAGGACAGTATATGAAACTGTAAATCTATTAGGTACAATATGCTTCTCTTTTTAAATATATAATAAATTTGTTGTGTAAATTTTCCCCCATCCCTTCCATCCTAAGGATGACTACTATTAGACACAAACATGTTTATATATGTAAAATCATAACCTATATAGTTCTGCTTATCGGTCTTTCTCAGTATGCAGATAGCATCTTCCTTCACAGTTCTTTTGTAGATAATTTGGCTATTTATAATAGCCAAAATTACTTAGTTGCTCCAAGTTGTTCTTAAAGCAATATTGCTATTATTATATATAATGCTCCCTTGGGTCTACTCATATTCCTTATTTCATGCAACTCTATTCATGTTTTTCTAAGATTATTGACCTCATCATTTCTCATATCATGGTAGTAATTCCATCACAATCATATATCCCAACTTGTTCAATTATTCTCCAACTGACAAGCATCTCCATAATTTCCAACTTTTTGACACCACAAAGAGAATATAAATACTTTAGAACACATAGGTTTTTGTCCTGTCTCCCTAATCATACTGGAAAAACAGACCTCATAGTGGTATTGCTGGGTCAAAGGATACAGGAAGTTTTATAATTCTTTGAGCATAATTTCAGATTGCTCTCCAAAATGATTGGATTAGTTTATAGTTCCATGAACAGTGAGTGAAATTGTGTCATATTTTTTCTAACATCCCAACCAACATTTGTCACTTTCCCTTATCATTTTAATTGATCTGATATATTTTAAAATGGTATCTCAAAGTTGCTTTAATTTGCATTTTTCTAATCAATAATTTTTTAGAGTAGTTTTTTTTTTCTTTTTCATCTGATTTTTCTTGTGCAGCATGATAATTGTGGAAATATGTTTAGAAGAATTGCACACGGTTAACCTATATTGGATTGTTTGCTATTTAGGGGAAGGGGGTGGGGGAAAGGGAGGAAGAAAAATTTGGAACACAAGATTTTCCAAGGCTGAATGTTGTGTGTATTTTAGGAATAAAAAGCTAATATCAAAAAAAAAAAAAAAAAAATTTCCCCCCAATTTTCTTCTTTCCTTCTGATCTTGGCTTAACATAAAATTAAAAAGGTTTTGTGCATATAATATGTCTCCACATGTATTATTTGCATAAAATCTTTTTAATTTGTTGTAATCAAAATTATGCATTTTGTGCTTCTCAATACTATTTTTGGTTTATTCATAATTTGTTCACCTATCCACAAGACAGATAAGTATTATGTTTTATGTTCTTCACATTTTCTCATAATACGTCCCTCAATATCTAAGTTACATACATAAACATTTTGATTTAATCTTGGTAAATGGTATAAGATATTAGTCTATATCCAATATTTACCAAACTGCTTTCCAGCTTTCCCAAGAATTTTTACCTAATAAAGAATTCTTAGCCCCTCAAATTTAACATTTGTCAAACCCAAGGTTGCTATAATCTATTTTGTTCCACTGATTTATCTTAGGCAATACCTGATAGTTTGATAATAATTGCCTTACAATTTTTAGATCTGACAATGAGAAATCTCTTTCCTTTATTTTTTTTATTAGTTCCTTTCCTTTGATATTCTTGATCTTTTGTTCTTCTAGATGAAATTTGTTATGTTTTCTAACAGTAAAATATTTTTTTTTTGATAATCTAATTAGGATGGCATTGAATATATATAGGTTAATTTGGGTTAAATTGTATTATGTAAATATATATATGTGTGTGTGTGTGTATCTGTCATGTCAGCCCATCCCATGAACAATTAATATTTCCCTGATTATTTAAATCTGTTCTTATCCATATTAAGGTTTGGTTTTTTTTAAAGAATTTTCTTCAGATAGTTGCTGGGTTTGTTTTGGTAGATATATTCCCAGATATTTTCTACTGTCAACATTTATTTTAAATGGGATATCTCTTGCTATTTCTTCTTGCAAGGTTTTGTTAGTGATGTATAGGAATGCTAATGTTTTATGTGGGTTTGCTTTATATACTAATACTTTGCTAAAATGATTGTTTCAATTAACTTATTACTTGAATCTTTAGGATTTTTCAAGTATATCACCCTATTGTCTGCAAAAAGTAATTGCTTTATTACCATGTTGCTTATCCGATTCCTTCTATTTCATTCTCCTCTCTTATTGCTATTACTAGGATTTCCAATAGAATACTGAATAATATTTGTGACAATAGACATCCTTGTTTCATCCTTGTTCTTATTTTGAAGACTTATTCTCATCTCATTACAAGTACTATTGCTGATAGTTTTAGGTAAATATTTATCAATTTAAGAACAAATCACTTCATACTTATAATTTCAGTGTTTAATAAAAATAAGTATTGTACTTTTATCATTTTTCTGCATCTACTGACATAATCATATGATTAAAAAAAATTATTATTGATATAACCAATTAAATTAAAAGGTTTTTTATGTTAAATCATCCTTGCATTCCTGTTTATAATATACAATTTTTTATAACCTCAGCTAAAATTTCATTTCAGATTTTTTGCATCTATAGTCATTAAAGAAAACTGGTCTATAATTTTCTTTTTCTGTTTTTAATTTTTCCTGGTTTATTTTATCAACATTGTATCTGTATTCCTGATAATTAGTTTAATATTGAATTAGTTGGTCTTTAAATGCTTAATAGAAATTACTTGTAAATCCATTTGGTCCTGGTGCTTTTTTCTTAGAAAGCATACTCATGACCTGTTTAATTTCTTTTTCTAAAATAGGTCTATTTAGATATTCTATTTTCTCTTCTGCTAATCTAAGCAATTCTTACTTTTCACTTAGATTATTTAATTTATTTACATACAATTGGGCAAAATTATCTTTATATTTGCTTTGATTTCATCTTCATTAGTGGTATATTCACATAGTTACCTTTTTCCATTTTTAATATTAATGATATGGTTTTCTTTTTTTAAAAATTATATTAACCAATGGTTCATCTATTTTATTGTTTTTTTCCCCATAAGACCAATTCCTAGTTTTATTAATTCTATGGTTTTTTTATATTCAATTTTATTAATCTCACCTTTAATTTTTATATTACCCAATTTGTTGCTTAAATGAGGATTTGGTTTTTTTTTTTTTTTTAATGCATATCCAATTCATTGGCCTCCTCTTTCTCTATTTTATTGATGTAAGCATTTAGAGATATAATTTTTCTTCTGATTACTGTTTTTGCTGTTTCCCATTGGTTTTGATGTGCTATTTCATTATTGTAATAATTTTTAATGAAATAGATTGTTTCTATGATTTGTTCTCTAATCCACTCATTCTTTAATATTAGGTTACTTTAGTCTCCAATTAGTTTTTATTCCAGATTTCCACTTTTTAACTGCATTATGATACGAAAAGGATGCATTTAATATTTCTGCTTTTTTACTTTTAGTTATAAAATTTTTGATGCCCTGATATAGGGTGAATCTTTGTAAAGGTACCATGTGCTGCTGAGAAAAAGGGCATATTCCTTTTTATTCCATTCAATTCTCTTCAGATATCTATCTTAGCTAAATAATCCAAAAATTTTGTTCACTTCCTTGACTTCTTATTTATTTTGTGGTTAGAATTTAGTGCTGAGAAGGGAATAGTAAAATCCTAACAATAAAATAATAAAAATTAATAATAAAAATAGTAATAATACAATATTATCATCCATTTTCACCTGAAATTTATTTAACTTTTCTTTTAAAAATTTAGTTTCTATAATATTTGGTGCATATAGGTTGAGTATTGATATTGCTTTCTTGTCTATTACCATTGTCTATAGTACTTTTTATCATAATGCAATTTCCTATCTCTTTTAATTAAATCTATTTTACCTTTAACTTTGTCTGAGATCATGATTGCTACCTCTGCTGTTTTAACATCAGTTGAAGCATAATAAATGCTCTTTCTTTTAACTCTGTATGTATCTCTCATTTTTAAATGTGTTTTTTATAAATAACATATTGTTGGGTTCTGATTTGTAATCCATTCTGCTACCCATTTTTAGAGGTGAATTAATGTCATTCACATTCAAAGTAATAATTCATATTTGTATCTTTCCCTTGATCTGATTTTTTTTCTCACTATTGTCCTCAGACTTTTTTCACCCTATCCCTCTTTATGCTTCTAATTTTACTTCTAACTATGACATCCTTAGTCCACACACATTCAAAGAATCCCTTCCTTGTCCTTTCCACTTATTTCTATTCCTTGTTCTCCCCTTATATTAGACTTCTTCTAAGAATCCCTCCCTTATCCTCTCCCCCTACCCTCCTAAATCTTAATCTACATACCCTTCAAAAAATCCTTCCTTTATCCTGTCTCCCCAATATAATTCTTTATAAATTTAGGACACTTTTATTCCCTTCTAGATGTATGTTTTGCCCTCTTTATATAATAAACGATTCTAGCAATACTAGCTAGCTCTGTCACCCTTATCTCCTTTTTCTGTATCATTTTTTTGAGTGAAATGATTCCCTTTTACACTATACTTATTTTACCCAATTGTTTTTTTTAAATCAACCCATCTTACTCATCTCAGCCCCAACACTGTTCTTCCAAACCTCCTTGAGAGGTCCACTCAAGTTGTCTTAAGAAGACAATGACTTTATTCCAATTTTTACTTTCTTCTGCCACTTTATGTTCACTTTAAGTCCATATGTTGCCTGTGTTTGTGGAGGAAGTTTGGAAAGACTGGGATTTTCTGACTTATTCCATCATCTTCCCATAATCTTCTTTGAGTATAGGATTTTAACATATGCATTCAGATACCATCCAAAAAATGGTATCTGAATGCTTGATAGAGCTGAGCTGCCTTTCTCCACACCCCTCCTACTTCTTTTTAAAGTATATGTTACATGGAATGGGCTGAGGTGTGAAGACCATGTATTTTTAAATCAGCAGGAGTCAGGAGTTCAGGTTAGGGGAAAATCGTCAGTCTTTATTCTCAGTGAAGAAGGATCGGAGGCAGAAGAGAATCAGCGATAGCAATGTGTGCAGGTGAGTCAAGAAGCTAGCTAGACCCGCAGCCACACGACCAGGAGAAAGGAATCTAGGCCCAATCTCTCCCAGCTTCTCTTCCTGTCCTCTCTTTGCCTCCACCCACCAAAATCGTCATTTCCTCTACAACACATCAGGACTTGCAGGGAGAGTGGGCAAAGACCATTCTTTATCCAATCATGTATATTAATAAGAGTATAGCCCAATTACTATCTAGCCTCACGTACTTGGGACCTCAGTGCATCAACTCAAACTTCAGCCCATTACATCTCCCGCAGAGAAGAGAGAAGAAGTAGGAATAAATATGATATAAAAACAAAAGAGCATCAATAAAGTAAGATTCAATTAAAACTTCTAAATTAGAACTTAATCCTCTATTACAATATCTTGCTTTACCATAAAACTTTATTTCTTTTTATTTTTATAATGTTACCATTTCCACCTTTAACAGCTGAACCTTTCCTATCAAAACAGAAAAATAATTAAGTAAGCCAAACAACTTGGGTCAAAAGTTCTGAGATCATATGCTCTTTTCATGTCTATAGGCCTCCCACTCTCCAAGGAATGTGTTTCTCTATCTGTTAATGCATTGTTAATGGAGCTGAGAATTGAAACAATTGGGCAACAATTTGAAGCTTTATCTTACCCCTTAAATTACTTAACTTTCTATACCCTCTGATCCAGGGATATTTCTACTAGGTTTTATACCTCTCTAAGAATGAAAAGAAAAAACATACAAAAATACTCACAGTGACACTTTTTGTTAGAGCAAAGAAATGTAATCTACTAAGGAAGTATCTTCCAATGAAGGGATGCCTGGAAAAAAACAAAAACCTTGTAAAATATGAATGCAATGCATGCTGTTGTACTACAAGAAATGTCAAAAGGGACAGATTAGAGAAACTCTGCAATAACTTGCATTAATTGAAGCAGAATAATTTACACAATGACTACAACATTTAGTGTAATAAAATTATAATTGATAATAATTGATACAAAATAAAAACTTATTAAAAAATTATAATTGATACAAAATAAAAATAAAAGTCTGTTCTGAGGAATGGGCTGCATCAGGTTATGCATTCCTCCAAATTAAAGGTCTTTATAAGTATTAAAACCTGAATCATCTTTTTCCAAATCTAGAATTCCTTTCACATGACATGGATCTGAAATCCTGTTAGGTAGCTTCTTATTTAATCCCTGCCTTATATCAAGGAAAACTCATATACATATAATGTATAGAAAGGCACCAGTTGACCTGAAAGCCTAGAGAACTTGGGTTCAAGCCCCATCTTTGACATAAACTGTCTCTGACACTGCCCTATAATCATGTAACTTCTCAGTGCTCTAACTCTCCAAGAGTTTAAGTTACTAAGAGAAAAAAAAAAACCTTACATTGATAGGAATTTTCTTACCTAGAAATGAAATCATAGGCCCAAATCCTAGCCTTATGCCAATAATCTGAATGAAAGAAACAAGTTTTACCTTGGTGGCACATGGAGAACGCAGAACTGAAGCAATGTTTTAAATAAAAGCTGAGATGCTATCTTTGAAATTTAAAGCTGCGTAGTTATTCAGAGGGGATATTATATTTAAAGTACTGTAAATACAAGTACTATAAATTTGTATTATTCTCACAAAATGTGAAAAATTTTCCCTCTTTTTATTCTCTTACTGAAAAGTAGCAGCATCAAGGGTCTTCAGTTTTAAGCTTTACTGACTGGACCATCTCTTTAGATATGGTTTTCATAATTTTTCTGGGACCTCATAACTCCCATAGTACCAAATTCAACATCCTTCTATCCTAAAACAATTGGTTTATGTTATTTAACACAGAATCACTTGGAGTTTTCTTTTCTGTTCATATGAATTGTATGAAGAAACATATTAAATTGAATATTTTACATAATATTTGTTAAAATGGGAAAATTACTTAAAATTATTTTAATAATATAATAATTCTACCTAACTTTTAAAAACTATTAAACTGCCTTTTTTATATTCTAGGGATACAAATACTGAAATTAAAAAAAAAAAATCAATTATCAATGACCATACATTCTACTAGGCAAACTCTTTCTCATGTGCCTATGTCCCAATTCTTAGAATTTTCCTTTGCTTGTTCATTTTAAAACATAATTTACAATTTGCTAATTGTGTTAATTATCTTCCATTTAAAAATTTTTCCCTTTCTGCCCACTCAGGCATTTTATAATTCTCTACTTTTTTACTATAAAACCCCAAAAGAGAGAAGAAATTGATAGTGAAGCGGCATTCTCTAAATGGTTGTTCAATTGCTAAGCCAATCGAACATATATTGGGTCTATCAAGGGAAGTTTTGAAATATTGGAAACATGTTAAGGGACATGGCAGACTAAACACCTTTCTCAATTCTTATGACTTCTACTGACTGAAAAAAAATCCAAAAAACAAATTTGTACCAAAATTACAGTCATTACAACTGAATCCATAGGGGAGAAAGAAAGAAAAAGAAAAGAAGGAGAAGAGAAGCCTGGAAAGAAAAAGAGAGGCCTTCAGGAATTAACATACAAGAGAGCTAATCTTTAATGGGCTCACTTAGCAGCTTTCCTCCTTCTAAAAACCACAAAGCTCCTGGTACTGAGGTACAAATCAACTGGAAAGCCTGGCCCTGGGGACTCTGTTGAGAATCCCTCTTACATCGTTTTACTTCACACTTTATCACACTTCCTTCCCCATCTTCCAAACAAATTGAGGCTGTAGAAGCTAGACATTTCCTGATTAGGCTCTATCAGTGACAAGACAAAAAGAAGGACTGGATCTGAAAAGAAAGCAAACTAAAATTTACCTAGGATTATTCTAGTTCCACACCCCTCACTCTACCCCTCAACCAAAAATTTATCTCCTACAGAAGCCTTCCCCAAACTCTTAATTCCAGTGCCTTCTCTCTTTAAATGATTTTATTTATCATGTACATATATATTTGTTTGCATATGTAACAAAATATCTGGCACATAGTTGGTAATTAATAAATATTTACTGATTGATTGATTATATGAATATAATAGAATACTAGAGTGCTATTAAAATTGAGGAATAGGATAGCTCAGAAAGACCTGAGAAGAAACGTATGACTTCTTTCCAATAAACTATCAAATCATGATTCCAGAACCCAGATGATAAAAACACTATTCCTACCTACCTCTTGACAGAGATGACAGATGAAACACGCATAATTTTTTATTACTCTAATAAATGTGGAATTTCTTCTGTTTACCTATGCATTATTTGTTACAAGAGTTTTGTTTTTCTTCTTCTCTCCCTCAATTGTAAAAGGAAATATGGTAGAGATAGAAAAAAATATTTATTCATTGTTTTTTAAAACTTATAAAAAGTTTCCAAAGAAGAGAGCTGTAGACCAATATCATTTTTGAATATTAATTCAAAAATGTTAAATAAAATTCTGGCAAAAAGGCAAAGCAAAAAGCTGGAAAGATGATGAAAGCAATTTTTACAAAAAGCCATTCATTCTGATTAACTTGGAGCTAAAACAAAGATTCAAGGATAGTTCAACATTAGCAAAATAATTAATCACATTAGGTACAAAATCTAAAATTTCATCCTATCAATTACGAGGTGCTTATTCTTTGGTAGATTTCTGGGTCATAGAGAGGGACATTAACGGGAGAGAGCCTGAATTACTGTAAGTACTCCAGAAGCCAAGCTACTCTGAGGCAAGTTGGGAGGAGCACACACAGAATTCTCTCTCCCTAAATGGGCCTTCTGTTATCCTTTAAGTGGACTTTTATTGCAATAGACCCCAGTAGAATTCTTTATGGAATTCCATGCATTGACAAAATTATCAATCCCCCTTACTGCACCCAATTAGAAGGCCAAACTATAAATATCAATCCCCAAGGTTATTTTTCTCCTAAAAAAGAACCTACTTGTACCCCATTTCTTAGCTAACTCTTTTTAGGGTTAAGCCCTCTAGTCAATGGCATACCCCCTTAAAAGGAGTTAAGGTTAGCTTATTAAGTATCATAATCACTGACTTCTTTAGGAATTCAGCCCATTTTATGGCATTGCAGATTTATTGGGAATTACTCACCTTATGGCAACAAGTTCTCTAAGAACTTTTGTTTTATAGTCTCTTCCTCCTTCTGACTGGTTCTTTAGGAAATTCCTGCCATGTTCCCAATCCTTCTTATTGTGTCTCCCCCTTGTTAATGATGAATTCCTCTAGGGAACTTAGTTCAAATATTTCCCTTTGCTAATGGCTAAACTCCCCTTTGGAGCTTAGCCCACCAGTCAATAGCATAATAATAAAATCTTGGCCACTTGATTTGGAGATGGTCTAAGCCTACAAATTCTTTTAAAATACCTTATAACAACAATCCCAAACCCCAAAATATTTTGGGGTTCAATGCCCAGGTTTAGTAGCCTGTCTGGGGTAAGTTCTGGAACTCTAACATATTTTAGTTGGTTTGGTGTTTCTGCACCCCACACCTCATCATCTCAAGCAGATCTGTGACCTCACCAATTTTGGGAGTTCCCTCCAAGAAATACATTACAATGCAGTCTTGCCTATCCCTCCTACAGATAGGACTCAACTCTATCTGACCAAAATTTCACCATATGGAATCTATCCCAACATTTTGGATAAATAGATAAATGAGTATTTAGAGAGATAAGCCATAGAAAGAAAAAAACATTTATTAAGTACTATAAGCCAAACACAATGCTAAGAACTAAAATTCCAAATAAATACGTGTAAAATGAAAGGTAATCCCTATCCTCAATAAGCTTACACTTAAAGAAGACAATTAAAAAAAGAGCTGAAAAGCAAGAGGAGGAGTGTGAGAGAAGAAGGTGGAAAAGGAATCCAGATAGAATAAGCCCAGAAATGTCCGTTGCTAGCAAGAACTCCTCAAAACAAATTCTGAGGAAAGGAACTCACTATCACCTTAGGGGTGGAAATATCATGTTAGTATAAGAAAGTTGCTGGGATAGAAGTTGAGAAAAGTCTGGTAAGTAGCTGAGCCAGAAGTAAGCATGCTGAAAATCCTTTTTAGTTCTCTCCTGATGTTGCAAGGGAAGCAACAGAGTTCTCTGGCTATCCACCTGTTACCCTTCATTCTTGGCACATGTCCAGTCCTTTTATTCCTGTTATACAATTCCTTGATAATCCTTTACTCCTGTTCTTTGGAGTTCTTCATACCTTGTGTAATATAGCCTGTTTTGCCCTTCATAAGACTTAACATTTTTGGCCATGGTGACCCATTTATTATATCAATAAGTAAATAAATGTTCCTTATCAGAATCCAACCCTCATTTATGCTTTAAAAAAAACCTACAAAGGAGATCACAGAACCTTTTGGAATAATATAAATTATATAATCTAAAATCAAGAGCTAGTATTATTTGCAAAAGAAAAACAGTACAAGCTTTTACAAATTGACATCAGAGTAAAGCAAGGAGATCCGCTTTTCTCCAACGTTCTAAAATGGAAACAAAAGCAGTAAGATATAAAAATTAAAGACTAACTATATATTTTATTTAATTCTCGGAATCAACAAAGAAACTAATTGAAAAATTCACAGCTTCACTAAAGTAGCAAACTATAAAATAAACCCTGTTTCTCCTCCCCCCAATCAACATTTCACTGACAAAATCCGGAAGATTAAAATAGAAAGGGAAATCCCACTCAAAATAACTAGAAAATGCATAAACTATTTGGGAATCAACTTACCAAAACATATTCTATACCTATAAAAATAAAGAAACAATGAAAAACTTAACTGGAGAAATAATTAGTGTTCATGGCTGGGTCATGCCAATATAAATAAAATGATCATACTTGTATACAATAGTGCTATGCCAACTAGACTATCTAAAGAGTTCTTGAAAGAGTTAGACAAAATGAAATGCATGTAGAGGAACAAAAAATCTAGAATATATTAAAAATAATAAAAGTGAAAGATGGTAAATATGAGCAGGAACATCACTTTCAGAACTCAAATTATAATATGAAATAGTAATTAAAATGATTTAACACTGGTTAAAAATATCAAAGTAGATAAATGGAATTAAAGAAGAAAGAATTAGAAATGACTGAATAGCTCAGTGATCCCTCAATATTTCTATTTGACAAGAATTGCAGGAAAAGCAGAAAGCAGCCTCGCATCCATTAGAATTAAACTAAGAGTTTTATGGATTCCTTTGGCAATCTAGGGAAGCCCATGGACTCCTCAAAATAGTTTTGCAGATGTACAAACTACATGGGATTATCAAAGGAACAAATAGTATTAAAATAGTGTGTGCTCTTTTCCTCTCTTTCTCCTAATTTAGATCACTTATCTTGTATCATCTGCAACAATGAATTAAAAATGAATATATACTCTGGATATTAAAGATCACACAAAATGTTATTTTGAATATTGAGGAATATTAAATATCAAAAAATATTAAAGATCAAAAAATTACAAAAGGAGATCAGATGCCTTTCACAGTTATATAAAGTTGAATTCTTAACCAAACAAGAAACAGAAGAAATTACAATGGAAAAGTTTGTCTATAAGTAAATTGGATGGTTGCTGTTATTTATTCTTCATTCTCAAAGAAGATCAATGATATCGAAAGAGTGATGTGTTGACTTGGAAATGAACTAGTGTTAAGTGAGGCAGGACTGGACAAAGTCACCCTCACTCTCTTCTCCACAATAATCTGAATCCAAAGTTAAGACAGGTCAGGAAGAATGGAGATGACCCCAGATGCAGTGGGAGATCATGGCCTTTTTAAGCTCTTCCCCAAGTCTCAGTTTGTCTGAAGTAATGCCCACTCAATAAGGTAGGGCTCTATAAAAAATGAGGCAAAAGAAAGCCTACTTTGCCCATTATAAAAAACTAGGAGGGAAAGGCTCTCATGATTTCATGCCTGAACAGAAACTGCTATTTACATTTACTCTGAGCCATCAAAACTGAAATAATGATCAGGTGAGGTTTTTGGCACTATTGAGATTATTGGTACATCTACTACAGCCAGAATGATCTGGGTTTAAGTCAGGGTCAAATAGCTCCATTTAAATCCCAAAATCCAATGCTTCATCAAGCATTTTCAAGAAACTGAAAAATTTTATATAAATGAAATGAATGTAACTAGGATAAGAAGAGAAGAATGTCAACCAGAGGAAAAAATTGTATCGAATACCTAAATAAAGAGCCAAGTAAAAAAATACATAATCAAAAAGCCATTCTCTCACATAAAAATCTGCTTCAATTGTCTTTCCTTTTAAATCCTGGAACTTAACAAAGAGCATGGTATGCAGTAAATGATCAATAATTGACTTTTCATGCATTCATTCATCAAAGGACAGTTTTCAAAAAGAACTAACAACCATATGAAAAAATGTTCCAAATTACTAATAAAAGAAATAAAACAATTAAAAAGAAATAAAGAAATAAAAGAAAAAAAAGAAAAAAAAAGAAATAAAAAGAAATAAAAAAAAGAAAAAAAATTCAAAAGTCTCATGTCACAAACAGCAAAATAGCAAAGATGACAAAAAAAGGGAATGGTCAATGTTAGAGGAATGTTAGAAGTCTTAGTGCTATGAATTAGTCTAACCATTCTGAAAAGCAAGTTGGAATTATGTAAAGAAATTGAATAAAATATCTAGAGATTTTCACTCCTAAGCTTATACCTCAAGAAGGTTAAGGCCCAAGGGTTCCAAATACGCTAAAATATTCTCATCACTACCTTTTATAGGACAGTTGGGCATTCTGGGTAAGTCATTTAAATCTGTTTGTCTTAGTTCTTCATCTGTAAAATAAGCTGAAGTTTAAGGAAATGGCAAATTACTCCTGTATCTTCAACAAGAAAAACCTCAATGAGTCCATGAACAGTCAGACATGACTGACAATTACACAACAAAAAAGAACAATAACAATAAAAAACTAAAAGTTATATGCATAAAATTGGAGACTAAACAGTTTATGGTTTAAGACAGTTGTAGAATATTACTAAGATATAAGAAACTATGCATGATAAATATGGTTAAGGATGAAAGAATTTATGAACAGATGCACAGAGAGAGAGGCAGGACCAGGAAAATCACACACACAATTACTCTATCAATCTAAATAGAAAAAAACAACTGAAAACTAAAGGCTTCAGAGTGCTAACAGTGAAGTTTGTCCTAAAGTAGAGATGAGAAGTTAGCTTCCCATTTCCCCTTAGCAAGGGTAATAAGCCATTGATAGTGATCTTTGCATATATAATGGTAGAGTTTTTCACTGGATGGCTAGTTTTGCTGCTTTTTTTTCCATCTTAAAAAACAAACAAACACACACCTTGCTATGTAAGATTTGTCTTGGAGAGGGTTGACAGAAGACTACACTGGGAAATGGAGGTAAAAAACAAAAGATCAGTAAAAATTTGTTTAAAAAACGGGAATAACCAATAGACTTGTGATGGGAAGAGCCATCTGCAGAAAGGACTGTAGGAACTCAATGTAGATCACAACACAGTATTTCCCCCTTTTTTGTTGTTGTTTGCTTGCCTTTTTCCCCCTCTTATTTTTTCCCTTTTTGATCTGATTTTTCTTGTGCAGCATGATAAATGTGGAAATATGTATAGAACAATTACACATATTTGACATATATTGGATTGCTTGCTGTCTAGAGAAAGAGAGGGAGAAAAATTTGGAGCACGGGGTTTTGCAGGAGAAAATGTTGAAAACTATCTTTCCATGCATTTTGAAAATAGGGAACTATGATTTTTTAAAAAAGGGAATGAGACAAGAGAAGCGATACAAAATACATGGATAACCAATAGTTTGAACCCATACTAAGAAGTTAATCTAGATTTATCTAAATTTGCAAAAACTCAAATATACAACCTTCTCAAAGAAATTATTTTATTATTTTCAAACACACTATATGTGATACAAAATGATTCTAAGATTTATAAAAAAAAGATTATCTGACCTATTTTAAGGAGAACAAAAATAATTTGTAATTAGCTTATTGCTTGTAAATAGAAAGTCAAGTCAATATTCATTTCTTAAGGATCTATTATGTGACAAACATTAGGCAAAAGATGGTCCCAGCACATTAGATGCTCATGGTCTAAGGAGGACAACAATGACCCCAAACCTTTGTACACAATAAAATATATGCAGCATAAATTGGGCATATTTTTATAAATTCTTAAATAGAAGACCTCAGTGCCCTATTTCTTCCTTGTACAAAAAACTCTCTATTCTAGGCTCAAAAAACTCAAGTAATTTTTTTTCCTATAGGCATTTTCTCTTTATTTCCCCCCAGGCTCAGAAAGAAGTGTCCTTCCCCCTCTCCACCATTAAAACCTCTCATATGTATTCTCTGTCCCATCCCCTCTTCTTTTCTTCAATTATTCTCCCTGACCAAATATCACTCTCTTGTCTCCTTCTTTGAAGTTTTCCCTATCTAGTAAAAAATAAACAAACAAAAACCACTTTGGTTTGAATTTCTACCCAAGCACTAATGCCCTTCCTTTTATGGCCAAATTTTTCAAGGAGCCATCTCCTCCACTAGAACTAATACTGCAATCAGATTAGTACTAAACCTTTCACTGAAACTTGTTCTCAAGGGTCGGAGATAACTTCTTACTAGCCTAATCCTGGAACCTTATCTCAAATCCTCATTCTTCTTAATCTCTCAGAAGCACAAAGCATCTATAGCCTTCCTGTTTCATTCTACAGACTTTTAGTAAAACAGCCCATACCTCAAAAAGCACAACTGAGAGAAATATATAGTGCTATAAGAATATATTTGGGGAGGAAGAGAATGCATTCAGCCTTGAGGATTAAGTAGTTATGTTAAAATAATAGTATCACCCACATGTGCAAAAATGTGGCAGTCTTTTTGTAGTGGCTAGAAACTGGAAACTGAGTGGATGCCCATCAACTGGAGAATGGCTGAATAAATTGTGGCATATAAATGTTATGGATTATTGTTCTGTAAGAAATGATCAGCAGAATGATTTCAGAGAGGCCTGGAGAGACCTACATGAACTGATGCTATGTGAAATGAGCAAAACCAGGAGAACATTATACACAACAAGACTATAAGATGATCAATTCTGATGGATGTGGCTCTCTTCAACAATGAAATGATTCAAACCAGTTCCAATTGTTCAGTGATGAAGAAAGCCATATACACCCAGAGAGAGGCCTATGGGAACTGACTATGGACCACAACATAGCATTTTCACGCTTGCTGTTGATGTTTGCTTGCATTTTGTTTTCCTTCTCAAGTTTTTTTTTCTTTCTATCTAGATCTAGATCCAATTTTTCTTGTGCAGCAAGATAACTGTATAAATATGTATACATATATTGGATTTAACATATATTTTAATATATTTAACATGTATTGGACTACCTGCCATATAGAAGAGGAGGTGGAGGGAAGGAGGGAAAAATGTGGAACAGAAAGTTTTGCAAGGGCCAGTGTTCAAAAATTACCTATACATGTCTTGTAAATAAAAAGCTTTAATAAAAAAGAAAGAAAGAAAAGTCATGAAAGCATCCTTGGGAAAATATCTGCTTTAAAGTCACAATAAAAACACAAGCTATCAGGAAAAAAATAAAATAAAATAAAATGATAGTACCTGAGCTGAGGCTCTAAATGTAAATAAGTTAGAAAGTGAAGATTAAATCTATACCAGGTATGAGGAACTCACCAATTATGAAACTTTCTCC
The DNA here is from genome assembly GCF_902635505.1 of Sarcophilus harrisii. Lineage (NCBI taxonomy): Eukaryota > Metazoa > Chordata > Mammalia > Dasyuromorphia > Dasyuridae > Sarcophilus > Sarcophilus harrisii. Next base: position 184,331,011 of record NC_045426.1, on the reverse strand, counting down.
ATTTTTAAGATTTTCACTTCTGTCCTTCAGCATCACTCCAGTAGGCTAGTCTTACTCTTTCTGCCTTTTCTACTTGTTCCTTTTCTTCCTCTTTTGCACCTTAAACAAATGTTGTTGTTGTTGTTGTTTTGGGGGGGCTACACAGTTGGAGTTAAGTGACTTGTGCAAGGTCACATAGCTAGTTGAGTCTATGAGGCCACATTTGAACTCAGGTCCTTCTGATTTTCTATCTACTATATCATCTAGCTGACTGTTCCTCTAACATGTAAGAAGCACTTCCTCTCTCTACCAAGGTTCAACCCCCCAACCTCTATAGTTTTTAATATTGTCTCCCTCAGTAATCTCATTCACTTTAACTGATTCAAGACTCACCTCTGTATAGGTGGCACAGTGTTATAATTCAAAAAGCTTCTAGGCTTTGAAACCAAGTCAAATCCTGCCTCTCACCTGCATTACCTAGAGAAAATGACTTCTCTCTCCTGAAGTCAATTTCTTCATAAATAACAGAAGGCTGGACTATAGATGGCCTCTGAGGTACATTCCAGCTTTAAACTAATAATTGGCAAAAATATATCTCCAACTCTAAACAATTTCCAATTCTATTACATCTCAATCAACAAGCATTTATTAAGTACTTGATAGGTACAAGGAAAAAAGCTAAATGTTAGGAATATCAAGAAAGGCGAAGATATTTCCTACCTTCAAGGAACTCACATTCTAATGTTGGAGACAACATATGTACCTATAATATAGATACATACAAAATGTCCAACTAAAATAATCATCTCTTTCCCAAACATAGATCATTAAGCACTGGTCTGGAGTCAGAGAACATCAATTCAAATCCTATCTTGGAAATTCATTTCAAATTTCAGGAGGCCCATTTTCTTCAACAATAAAATGAGAGGCTTGGGTGATAGGATTTTTTAGAAGGTCCCATCCAGCATTAATCTAAGATCCTGATTTTCTTGTGTATCAAAAGTATGATATAGATTCAAATCTTTTAACTCATTTCTGATTTCTTCCTTTTCCTTTGCCTCATATATCTCAATCTCAATTTTTATTCTCAATAACTTTTGATACTGTGAATCACTCTCTCATATTGATACTTTCTTCTTTCCAGTTTTTTCAGAACATCACTTTCTCCTGGTTCTTTTCCTACCTATGTGACTGCTGCTATTCGGTCTCCTTTTGCTGGATCTTCTTCCAGATCATGTCCTTTGAACTGCAGATGTCTCACAAGGTCCTATCCTGGGCCTTCTTTTCTCCCTCCATACTTCTTCACTTTGATGAACAAATCAGGTCTCACTATACCAATGTTCTCAAATCCTATCTTAGCTTCTTTGCTGACTTTCAATCTCTCACCTACAACTTACCTTTTAAACATTTCAAAATGTTCTGTGGTTATCTTACTAAATTTGTCCAAAACATGTCAATATCTTTCCTCCTAAATTCTAAATCCTGCCTTTCCTATTATTGTAGAGAATAACACCATCTTTCCAGGCTCTCACACACAACCTAAGAGCCATCCTGGACTCTTCAAGATCTATCACTGACTTTATTCAAACTGATGTCAAGGGCTGTTGATTATTCCTTTGCAATATCTCCTGAATGTTCCCTTCCCTCCTCTGACATTGCTACCTCTGACATTTGCAGGGCCCCATCACTTAACACTTAAGTCTATTTCAAAAGCCTGTTCTGTGTTTCTTCCTATATCAACCTTCTTCCCTCTCCAATCCATCCCTCTTTAGCCACCTAAGTAAATTTTTTTGTTATTTACAAGCTCAAACCCAGTACCCTCCTACTCAATAAACTTTGATAGCTCCTTCTCACCACCAGAATCGAATACAAAATCCTGTTTGGAGTTCAAAGGCCTCCATAATCTAGCTCCTTCTGAGCTTTCCAGTGTTCTTATATCTCATTATCATGTATTTACCCTTGCATCCAGTTACACTTATCTCCTTGCCATTGCACAAACAGAAAATACCAATTCTTGGCTGCGGCCCCATGCCTGGAATGTTCTCTTTCTTCATCTTCACCTACTAGCTTCCTTTACATCCCAGCTAAAATTCCAAATTCTATAGGAAAAATTTCCCAACCCTTCTTAAGTATATCATCTTCCCCGTCATAACTAATTCCTATTTATTCTGCATAAAACAGATTTGTACATATTTGTTTGCTGGTCATCCCAATTAGGTTCAGAGCCCCTTGAGGACAAAGATGGTCTTTCACCTCTTTGTATTTCTCCCACCCCTTCTTCGCAGAGTACCAGGAAAGTAATAGGTATTTAATAGATGTTTACTGACTAAACACTATACTTTATGAATTCTTTTGAATCTCAAATTTTTCTCTTTTCATTTGTAATTCAGGGCCTTAATATCGCGAGTCTAGGACTTGTGCTAGTTCCTCAGTCCACTTCCAAAACACTCTGCAAATTGTTGCCAGATGAATCCTCGTAAAATACTTGCTTCTTCAATACATCCAATAGTTTCCCACTTCCTAAAGACCAAATCCTCAGACTCAAAAAAAAAAAAGTGTAGTTAACTTAAAGTGTCAGGAAAGAAAACTAGTAATTTTTCTAATGGATTCCAAATTAAGGATACCTTTCTGTTCTTTGCTTTCAGTGAAATACTACTATAGAAAAATGGAGCTAAAAGACCTCAGTAAATCCATTTTCCTATTTAGAGGGGAAAAAAAGAATGGTCTAATCATAGTTGCTGCCTTCTTTCTTCTACTGATTCTTCTTATCCTTCTTCTTGCCTTAGTTTTTCCTAATTACAGGCTTAATCCTTACAAAACCCAATTCTACCACTACCTTAAGAGTCACTAAGAGGTTTAGGTCTCAGAGCAAGCTTTCTTTTTTATTACATCCAATAGGTTGCGATACTAATGATTCTTCCAACTGCCTTTTTAATCTCTTACATTTCTTCACCACACCAATAATTCCTTCCAATCCCCTCAGATTTCAGGAGTATTTGTACTCCTCTTTTTCAACCCATTAATTCCCCAAATTCCCTGTATTTCGGCCAAGGGACTACTCAAAAGTTTTAGCTTGGACTAACTGATCTCTTTTCCTCTACTCCAATCCCCCTACAAAGCCCCATAAGCCATAGGAAACTGCCAAGAAACTCCCTTTAATAATGCAAGCCGATAACCTTCTCTGCAACTTAAAAGTCTTAAGAGAGTTGTCCAAAGCATTTGAGAGGTAAAGTAACTTGCCACTACCACCACCCCTGTATCTGAGCAAAATTTGAACCTTAATCTACTTGGCTTTAACCAGGTTTCCCATATACCCCACTGCTTCTTAACAGCCCAACTCAAAAGTCATGTCCTTGTAATATACTATACTTCATTTATGTGAAAGTGTAGTCACTTTGTTGGAATCTCTAATTTGGTCATATAATTGTAGAATGTTTTTTACGGCTCCTCTAAGTGTAAACTCACCAAGTAAAATGATATCTTACACAATTTGCTATTTTAATAGTGCCTTTTAAGGCACTTGCAAGGGCCTTAAATAATATATTTATATATATATATATATATATGCTTTTGAGTACCTTTTTATATATAGCTGCATAGTTGCTTCCAAATATGAGCATGTAAAGAGTGATACTGGGAAGAAACTACTGATTTGGTTCAGTCCTGTGGGGCTTGTTGAATTAGCAACACATTTGCAGCCCATGAAATCTGAGGGGGAAATTAATTCTTTATTACCTTATCTTAAAAATGCATTTTATGTACTTATGGAAAATCCAGGGCAAAAGGTTCCCATGTGTTTTAAGAACTAAGCTATGATTCTCAATAATCTTCAATAAACCAAAGAAAGAGGCTGCCACCTAAGCAAGATGAGGTTATAAATGGCTAAGTATCTTTTAGATGACTGCAGCAAACTCCTCAGAAACACATTCTCCTTAATTACTCTTCAGCTTTTGACAGTGTTGATCATTCTATCCTTGATTTTGGACATTTCTTCTGCCTGAGTTTTTGGCCCTCACTCCCACCCCTTATCCTTTGCTGGATAGTCTTCCAAATCAGCCTTCTAATTTTGAGTGTCCCCTTGGTATTCCAATCTTGGCCTTTTTCTCTTCTCCCACTATACTACCTTGGTGATCTCATCAGCTTCCAAGATTTAATTACTACCTCTATGCTAATGACTCTCAAATCTACCTATTTTGCCCCAAATTGGCTGGCCTCCAATTCTGAATCTCCTATACCCTTTGAGACATTTAGAACTGTATGTCCGGTTGACATCTAAAACTAAACCTGTTCAAAATTGAATTCATTATCTTTCTCCCTAAACTCTCTCCCACCCCTCACTTTCCCTATCATTGTTGAGAGCAACATCATCCTTCCAGTACCTCACACTCACAATCTAGATGTCATCAAGGCCTGTTAATTTCATCTTTGCACTATCTCTTGATTGCACCCCCTTTTTACTAATGACATTGCCATAACTCTAGTACAGACACTACACCTCAGGTCTGGACTGTTTTAATAGCCTGCTGTCTCTTCCCCAATCTCTTCCCCTCTCCAATTCATTCTCTACTCAGACACTAAAAGTGAATTTCCTAACCTGCAATATCAATCTTGTCACTTCCCTACTCAAAAATACTACCTATGGTCTCTGGGATCAGATACAAAATGCTTTGTGTGACATTTAAAGATCTTCATAACCTAACCCCTCCTACCTTTCCAGTTTTCTTATTTTACTCCCCAACACATACCCTGATCCAATCAAGGACTATGGTCTCTGGGCTGTTCTGGGCTGTTTGTTATTCTACTTTAGGCCATTTTCTCTAGTACTCCCTCCTCAGCCCCCACTACTGACCTTTCTAGCTTATTTTAAGTTCTTAAACTTCTTGTACAGGAAACCTTTAGACCCTCTCAATTCTAGTTAGTACCTTCCCTGTCTTAACAACTTCCCATTGTACAGTATGCTTACTTTTTAGGTATTTGCATGTGGTCTCTCCCTTATTAGATTATAAACTTCTAGAGGGCAAGGACTCAGAATCAATTAGTATCCCCTTAGCTTAGCACAGTGTCTGGCACATACCTGGGTCTTAATAAAGGCTTACTGATTGATTGATATTGATTATGTTTAAAGTAGACCAAAGAATCTGAAAAGGAGGCCTTGTTCCCTAAATCCATTTAGCATCCCATCAAGCACAGTGGCTTTTCTAAATTTTTTCAGCTTTCCTGAAGCCTCTCCTGGTCTCCTATCCCTTCTATCTCAGCAGAGAACTCAGCCATCATCTCATAGCACTCACATGCTGTCGTATTCTCCATCAGATTTTAAGCTGCTGGGTTCTTTGCCTTTCTTTGTACCCTTTGTAGCCAAGGCAGACATACAGTAGGTGCTTAATAAATGCACGTAGATGTGCCGAAATTCTAATAGGGTATAAAACGAGCACAAAAAGATAAACACAAAATTTCCAGTCAACATCTCTACCAAGACTTAAGCAATTTTATAGCCTAATAGTATACTCTTCCTCAAACAGAGGGGCATGTTAGTATTTGCCTCCATAAAATAAGCCTGTCTGATTATCTTTTACAACTCCATATTGCAGACTTCAAGAAACTTAATGTTGGGGGGAGGGAGGGGGAGAAGGGGAGGCTAAGAGTGCTGCCTGGAAAGAACAGCTTTGCTGGCCAAAGTCAGCTTGAGGCAACAATGCAGAGCAACTTTCTAAATGTTAGTGGGTGAAGCCACCATATGGGTGGGGTGAAGCAAGGTGGGTAGGGCAGGTTAAAAGAAAAACTCATTTAGGTGGCTCACCGGGCCACACCCACCTTCTCCAGTCTTCCCCAATTCATCTTTTGCCAGCTGCCTCTTCTTCCAGCTCAGCCTCTTTTCAGCTCCCATCCCCCTTACCTTGCCTTATTACAACCACGAAGAAAGTGCAAAAAATAGATCTTATTTTGTTGTAAAGCTTGGCAGCCCTCCTCACCTTAAGACACGATTTAACGCGCTGACAGGTAAGTAAAAAGACACTAAGCGTTCTGCCCGTTGCTGCAAGCCTGCTGCAATGACCAGTCCTATATGGGGGAGGGGGGACAAACCCTTCAGGACCTTAGATGATGCCTATAACGTGGTTAATGGCCCACAAAGTCCCCAGTCATGAGTCAATTACTTTCTAATCTGTTTCAGTCTGCTCCAGCAAGGCGAGCGGGGGGGAGGGGGGGCACTAAACTACCATCAGATAAAAGCCATCACAGGACATTTGGGGCTTAATGCGAGCAGGAAGCGGCAGCAGCGGTGTGCAAACTTCTTTCTGGCCGGGGGCTGTGTTTTCAATTAACTTCTCCAAGCCAAGAGCCCTTTCTTCAGGCTCCACGTTAACTCCCCTTAGCCCTCGTGGTCCCCACCGCCTACCTCTCCTCCCAGGTCGGACTTGCTGGGGCTGCTTATGCTGGCCGACTCACAAGTACGCCCCCGAAAGCGGGCAGGGAAAGGGTGCTGGGTTGCCTGGGCAGCCTCTCCCGTCGCAGGGTTCCACCTCCAAGGAAACCGAACCCCTCCCTTCTCTTCTCCCCCTCCAGAACGGCATTCAAATTCCAGCCGGCGGAGGCCCCCTAGCTCCGCCCCGAGCCCCGCCCAGCGCCCGGGCAGGCGCCCTGCCTGCCGCCGGACGGCCGCGCCCCCACCGGTTCCCGGCCGGCCTGGCGAGCGCCGGGAGGCGCGCTCAGCCCCCGCGAGCTCCGGGCACGCGCGCTCACCCTCGCTCGCGCGGGACCTGTGGCTGTGCAGACGTCGCCCTCTCTGCCTCCTCCCCCCGCCTGCCGTTGCTGCAGTTGGAGCCACCCCGGGGTGAGGAGGGCGGAGCGAGAAGGTGCCGCTTTCCGCGCCCTCTCTCGCTGCTGCAGAGGGCTCTGCGCTGCAATTGGAAGGCGCTGCCCCGCGACGCCGACTCGCGGGGGCTCAGTCGAGGCTGCGGTGGCTGCTGCGTCCTCCCCCGCCCCCCCCCCCCCGCCCTCCGCCCAACGCCCGCCCCTCCTCTTGGCCCCGGGCAGCGCAGCCTCTCCCGCGCCCAGCCGAGCCCTCCTCCTCCTCTCAGACGGCGCCGACGGCCGGTGGGACAGAGGGAGAGGCCCTGCCGCACCGCTGCACCCCTGCGCCACATCCCCGTCCCCAGCATGTCGGCTCTGGAGTGGTACGCGCACAAGTCCCTAGGCGACGGCATCTTCTGGATCCAGGAGCGCTTCTTCGAATCTGGCAACCGCGCTAACATCTGGCTGGTGCGCGGCGCCGAGCAGGACGTGGTGATCGACACCGGACTGGGGCTCCGAAGCCTGCCGGAGTATCTCTACTCGGCCGGCCTCCTCCAGGACCCGGACAAAGGGGAGGACCTGGTGCGGCGGCCGCTGCTGGCCGTGGCCACTCATGTCCACTTCGACCACGCCGGGGGGCTCTACCAGTTTGACCAGGTAGCCGTGCACCGGGCCGAGGCGGACGCCCTGGCCCGAGGGGACAACTTTGAGACGGCGACCTGGCTGTCGGAGAGCGAGGTGGTGCGGGCTCCCAGCCCCGGCTGGAACGCCAGGCAGTTTCGAGTGCAAGCCGTGCAACCCACCCACATCCTGCAGGAGGGTAATGGAGCACGGGCCTTGCTGACCCTTTCGTGGGGAGAGGGGCGCGGAAGGAGGGCGGAGGGTGCATGCAGCCTGGGAAAGCCTTCGGTGATCTTAAACCAACCGAGGGCGGAGCAGAGTGGCACAGGGCCGAGAGGGTAAAAGAGAGCGTTCCCTCGCCAAGTTACCAAAATGACACCTGCCTCCATGCCTGCCCTTGGAAGGGAAAAAGATCCCTGGAGAGGCCCCTCGGGTTCCCCGGGCCCTGCAGATGGGAGGGGAAAGCGCTGTGCTACAGTGCAGAGATACAGTGTTACAACTAGTGGAGTAGAAGCCGGCTCCGCCCCCTAATTCGTTTCTGGAGCCTGGTGCAGTGGGAATGCCACAGGCTGTGTGACTGGATTTCCTGAAAGATTTCCACCTACTCATTCCCATTCTGAGCACCTGTTTGACGTTTCCAGTCATTTAAAGGGAAAAAAAAAATTTTTTTTTTTCGCCTCAACCACTTATAATATAGGTCATCCTCTCCTTCAGACCCAACCTTGGAACGAAGAAAAATAGTTAAATTAAGACCCCGCAACAGCAGCCATTTGCAGCGTTTTCAACCCTTATTTTCCTTTGCTACTCAAAGGGGAAACGTTTTATTTGTATTCTAAGACCAATACTAGATTGCTTCTCATTAGAGATCAGATGCTTTTTAATGACATTTATTCACATAATTGTCGTCTTTTTATTAACTTGGTTCTGCGTTTTTCATTCTGCCTCAGTTAATACGAGTCTTCTTATGTTATTTCTTATTTCCAAATGCTATCCAATTCTGATTCCATATACTTTGTTGAAGGGAGCCTCGGTAACTGTCTAAAAAGCATCATCTCTGAACTGAGAAGGCCTAGGAATTCCATCTCTCACACATGTGTGACCTTGACCAAATTAAAGCTCCTTGAGCCTGTTTTCTTATGGGCACTAGATAGCATCTCTAAGGTGACTTACAGTCAGAGGTTCTTAAGATGGGAGAAAATCATGTCTTTATTTCAACATAATTGGGCTTTTTTGTAATCTTATATATTTTTTGCCTTTAAAAATAATCTGAGAAATTGGAACAAGAGGTTTGGCAATTGTTAATGCTGTAAAATTACCCATGTATATATCATGTAAATAAAAGGCTATTAAATTAAAAAAATAAATAAATATTAAAAAAAAAAGAAAAAAAAATAATCTGAGAAATGGACCACAGACTTTACCAGACTGCCTAGGGGGATATATATCCACAAAACAGGTGAAGAACCCTTGCTTGCATATCTAGATTAAAAATTCTCAGTTTTCCTGTTTAGGCCTTTGATTTCATTTGGGTGTAAATCCCTTTATCTTATTTTTGGCTCTGCTTCTTTTTTTGTAAATTAGATTTTTTTTTTTTTTTAGTTGTAGTGCATTTAAAAAGTTGAATGAATTTCCATTTGTCAGAGGCAAGATTTAAACTGAAGCCTTTTCCCAAAGCCAGACCTCTAGCAAATACACCACAGCAGTGTTCCATTACATTCATCTGCCAGTGTGTCCAGCCATTTCTAATTCTAAGGCAGATACTGTTTTTTGGATGCTATTGGAATTAAGTGATTTTTCCCCAGGATCATAAACCTAGTAAGTGTCTGAGATGGGAATTTGAACTCAAGTCCTTGGGCTTTTGTGACCAGTGCTTGGCATCAGTGGGATCTCCCTATCCCTCTGCTGTTTTTAAATGAATTTTATTTTGATTTTAGATCTACATTCTGCTAGCTAGCTTCCCCTACTCTCAAATTCAGAAAACAAAAAAGCCTATTACAAACATGTTCAAATAAAACAAATCCCTCAGAAAAAAAAGTCTCAAAAATATATTCATCATATATTTTTAGCCCCAAGTCGTCTGTACTTCTAGCTGGTCAATATGTTGATTATAGTTCCTAAATATTTTAAAATTGTTATTACAATTCCATATCTCTATTATTGGATAAATTATGCTCCAGGGTTTTGCTCAGTTCACTCAGAATCAGTCCTTCCAAGTAGTTTCATGTATTTCTGAAACCATCATCTTCATTTTTTGTTTAGCATAATATCCCGGTTCTTTGCTACCACAAAAAGAACTGATATTAATGTTTGTGTATATGGGCATTTTTCTTCCAGCTACTGTCTTTTTGTGGGTCTGGAGTTTGTAGTGATTTTGCTGGGCTAAAAGACATGCACAGTTTAATAATTTTGCTTTTGAGTTTAGCTGGATTTAACAGCCTATTTTCCCATAGTATCTAGCATTTGTCACTTTTTTGCCAATATTATGAAAATGAGGTATACTTTCAGGATTACTTTAATTTGAATTTTTCTAATTATTTGTAATTTAGAGGATTTTTTTCACATGACTATTTGTACCATAGATTTCTTACTTTGAAAATTGCCTTGTGTTATTCCTTTGACCATTTATCAGTTGAGGAATAGCTCTTTTTCTTATAAATTTATTTAATTTCCCTATATATCTTAGAAATGATGTCTATCAGATTGAAAACATTGCTTGTCCACTTACTCTGTTTCCCTTTTAAATTTGGTTGCATTAATTTTGTTTCTACAAAAACTTTATGATTATCTATTCTTATGATCCTCTTTATTTCTAATCTTTCTCTATCAATAATCTAACAGATAATTTCTAATTTGTACCCCTAGTTTAGTTATGACCCTTTGTCCAGCAAGCACTTTTAAATTTAAAAAAAAAAAAAAGATGCTACATGATTTACATCAAATCAAGTATACTTAATGCCAAATTATTTTTGTTTTCCTGAGAATCTTTCCCCCTCATCAACTCAGTCCATGGCATTATCAATTCCAACTTGTAGCTTTACAGAATAATTCTAGAGAGCAATGATTGAAAACTATACATTTATTTTCTAAAGAGATTTTTGCCTTCCTGATTGACTCAAAGAAGATTTGTGATTGTGAGGACAGAAAATCAGTAAAAATAGGTATCACATGAACATTCAGCCTACCCAAATTCAACTCCACAATTTCATTATTCACGTTAGGCAAAAAAAGAGGAAAAAAACACTTTAAAAAGTGCCAGTTTTAGTCACTACTAAATACAAATAGCCTATACTTGGGAATACATGTGAGATGGGGAGATCAATGTGCTAATCCTTTTGCTAGTCTCAACATATGGAAGCACTGATGTGATTCTAGAACCTTCTTTTCATTGTGCCTACAAAATGGTAGAGCTAATAAAGAAGCGAACAACCTTAATTGGCTTTCCTAGCATTTTCTGTTCATCCAGAAAGTCCCTGCTGTGTACCTTTTTACTATATTGTGTCCTCTCTTGACTTATGCTGAAACAAGAGTTAAAATGGTGTTTTTTTGTTGTTTTTTTTTTTTCATTCTAATAATTTTTTTGTGTGAAGACTTGTTTTCAAGGATACTTTTTTTTAATTGTCATTTTCTATCCAAATAAAACTCCACCTGTTTTGTTGTCTTCCTTTGTATGGAGGTTCTGATTACCCACTTCCCCTGATTAATAATTTAACTAATGGAATTATGGGGAAAAATTTGCATTCAGTTTCTATGGCAACCATCTCGAGTCTTCCTTGCTGTCTTAATACTCCCTCTGCCTTCTTTTGAAAACACTTCCCCTTTCTAGCTGTAACTTTTTTAAAAAGATAATGTACTACATTTTATATGTCATTTAAAGACTTTTCCATGTAATCATCTTATACATAGTTTGTGATAATATAACCCAACTTTGTAAGATATGGTTCCAATTTAGGCTGTAAAACAGTTTCATCCATTTCCCCACCACAAACAAGGCCTGCAAAAGGGCCTGCTGATGGATGATATCCTCTTGTGTTAAGATGGGCTTTGAGAATGGAGTAGTTATTTCTGCAAATGTTAATGTTTTTAAACAATTTACCTAGATTTTTTCTTTCTTTTTTTCTCATTTTGCACTTTGTGGTTGTCAACAATATATGCTTTTAAAAAGCACTTGTGCTCAGGGCCCTAATAGAAGAGGAAAGACTTGATTCTGAAATGAAATGAGCTAATTGATTATAACAACAGTGCCACATCTGAGGTTTGGATAGATATTATTCCCAGTTTATAGGTAAGGAAATTCAAGCCAAATTAATTAGGCATTTTTACCCTAATATATCTTCCACTCTCACCTCACGACCTCCACTCAGTTGTCAATGATTTTCTTAAACTCAAGTCTGGCAATGTCATCCCTCTATTTAATAGGGGAATTAGAAAGGATTAAACATTTTTGCACAGTGCTATGCACTATGCCAAGTGCTTTACAAATAACCCAACAAGTTGAGTAGGTGCTATTATTATTCCCCATTTTATAGTTAAAGAAATGAAAGCAAACAGTGACTTGCCCAGAGTCACAATGAAGCCAGGTTTCAACTTGGATCTTCCCAATTCTAGGAATAATTTTTTCCCCCGGGGCAATTGGGGTTAAGTGACTTGCCTGGGGTCACACAGCTAGGAAGTGTTAAGTATCTGAGGTCACATTTGAATTCAGGTCTTCCTGACTTTAAGGCTGGTGTTCTATCCACTACACCAACTAGTTGCCTCTAGGCCTAATTTTCTATCCACTGTGCTACCTAGCTGCCTCCCACGGTTCCCTGTCTCCTCCAGGATCAAATAGAAAAGGCCTTCTGAGTTCTTAATGACCTACCTACCCCTCACCTTTCCATTCTTTTTTCACATTCCATCTGTCTTCTCCCACTCCTTTACTCTCCCACCCCAGTGTAATTCTATGATCCAGTGACAATTGGTCACTTTGCTGTATCATCTCCAAACTGCAGACATTTTCTTTCCCTAGCTATCCCTCATAGTTAGAATATTCTGTCTTCTTATCACTGACTACTGGCTTCCTTCAAATCCAAGCTAAGTTCCATCTTCTACAGGGAAACCTTCCCATTCTCCTTTAATACTAATGTCTTCCATCTATTATTTCCACTTTATATATGGCTTATTTATACACTATTGTTTGTATGTTGTCTCTGATTAGACTGTGTGCTCCTTGAGAGCAAGCAGTTCTCTTGACTTAAACAGGTCTTTTGACTTAACTTTAAACTAAAATTGGCTGAATGTAGTCTCTATGACAGTGAAATCAAAAGAACAAACCTATATTTATTGTCAACAATTGATGAAATTATTTCATTTATTGCAGATATTTTATAAAAATAAAATTAGGTTTTTAAAAATACACAAAGCAGTTGTTAATTACAGCTTTCCAAAAATTTCAAAATGAATAAAATGTTTGGAGGATCTATTTTTATTCTGATGGTATAAAGAGTAGTTTTTAGAAAAGGTAAGAGATTTACATAATTTGGGGGAACTTAGGCATTCTCAAGTCTACTTTTCATGACTATATCTATGTGATTTCCTAAGTTTTAAGGTGTGAAAAGAAAGCTTAGTATTTACAGAAACACTTGGAAAATTGATAATACTGACAAGCAGCTTCTTCTAACACATCAGGAGCTGTAAATTTCACCTTTTTTTAAAGTATCTAGTTTCCTCTATACCAAGAAATGTTCATTTCCTATGTCATATTAATTTTCTGGCAAAGTATCTGGAAGATCTGGAAGTAGCCAGATTTTTAAAATAGTCATGTGGAATAATGTTATCTTTTCTTTCCAGAACTTCGTGCTAGAGAGGCAAAAAATTGTATCTGTTCTATTTAATGACTTTTCCTATGTCCAAAAGTTGTTGGATTGTTTCCTGAGGCGACTACATTTAATAAATTATGCACAGAGGGGGCTCAAGGAGAGATTAGCTAAATCATCACATCTAGTTGTAACAGAAAAAAATAATTCCCTTCTATCAATGGAATAGTAATACTATTTTCATGGATTTCACTTTATTTCATTATGTTTGTCTTTATGATGTGAAAACCAGTGGGTATTATTATTTTGCAGAGTACTTAAAGTAATTACTTGAAGTCAGTGAAGCCAAATAATTTTATGAGACTGATTGTACTACCTGTACAGAGTTTGAGGGTTAGGATAATTTCAATTTGGGATAGAATTCCAGCTACCTGCAGCATCCTTTAAGTGGCTTAATAGTTCTAACACAAAGCCAGAAGTAGACCACCTTGGGAATGCCGAGTCCTAATGCAAAAATCTACTATATTTTAAAGGGAAACATGCCCAAAGACTGTGTATAAAAAGAGGTATCATTGTCCAGATTCAGAAGGATAAATCTGTACTCACTGTACCCAGCTTTCATCAAACCATATTTAGAATATCATTCAAGTTCTGTTTTGGGTGTGACATTTTAGAAAGGGTACTATCAAGTTGGAATGAGTCCAGAAGTCTATTACAAGGGAACTTAAAACTGTCATATAAAGGTTATATAGAAGAAGTTAAAGAAGAGTACTTAATCCTAGGCAAGAAGAGAGTTAAGGGATGTATCAATGTGTTCAAATGGTTCTCATGGTGGAAGAAAGGTTAGACTTATTCTATAGGACTAAAGACTAGCTAGCTAGGGTCAAGGATTGGAAGACTAAAATTTCAAAAAATTCAAATAAATTAAGAAATAAAATGACCTATCTAGCAAGTTTTGCATTTCAAATAGTCCTTAGGCAGAGTCTGGGACTTGAGAATGATTTAGAAGACTCTAATAAATTGAATAAGAAGTTGGACTAGATAACAACAAAGAGCAATTCTTGGTTTGTGTTTAGCTCATTTGGAGTCCTAAAGCTTAAAAAGAAAAAAATTTAAGTCATTGAGTCATGTTTTTAAAAAAAAATAACTAAAATGAAAACATAATGATGTCTCTTCCAGGCTCAAATAAAAATACTGGGATTTTTTTTTGCCTTGAAAGACAAATGTAAAGAGACTGAAATTCCCTTTATAAATCCTTTATTGACTGATTAATTGAACTCTGTAAGATCCCATAATGCTAAAACTAGAAAGCTTCAGTTTTCCAACCAGTAAAATGAGAGGGTTATTCCAGATCTCTAGAATGTTGTCTTTTGATTTTGCAGATGGAAAAGTGGAGCAATTTCAATTTATCATGGAGAGTAACTTCCATCCTTAATCTTTAAACATTTTGGTATCTTTGACATGCAATGCTACTTTGAACAATAGGGTTTGAAAATCCAGCACTCAAGAGGTGTTTCCTTTTAAACACTTTGCCTTTAATTAGAGTGGGCTTCTTTACTCTTTGATCAGGAGGTGTCTGAATTGCTTCTCATTTGTTTGAGAAGAAAATTGTCGTGGTTTTTTTTTTTTTCTTTTGCCTTTTTAATCCATTTTTTCCACCCAAAAATTCACTTATTAAAATAAATATAATAAAATAGTTAAAAGTTAAAGTAAGTTATTACTTTTAATTTACACTAAAAAAGTAAATTATTAAAGAATGCAAACAACTTGTTAAAATTTGATATCTACCATTTATTGTAGTATTGCTTTTCACCCAATATTTAAGTAGATTAAGGTTGCTTTTACTCAAGTCAGAACTTCCCCAGATTATATAAGTGCCTTTCATAGTCAAAAGTTTGTACCCTGACAACCTGATATAACTTAGTAGACAAATAGCTTTGCCATTATTACCACTCTTTTTCCTGTCTTTTTTGCTTTTCCAGTTGCAGAAAGAGCACTTTGGCATTTTACTCTATTAAGTGGTTTCTTACAGGAAACTAGTCTGCAAGGTGAGGAGGGGCAAGATTGGATTAGGTTCCTTTTAACTCTAGGTTCTAATTGAGGTTCTAATTTGGGCAGTATGTTTGTTATTGGGGAAAAGTATTCAAAGTTAAATTGTAATGGCCCTTACTTTGTACTGAATAAAAATAAAGTTATTTCTTTTAAAAATAATTTTTGTATTTTTGAAGTAACAGGTTTTTTTTTTATTAGTTTGTCCCTCTCCTTATCTCTTCCATTGAATTAAAAAAAACCCACCCTAAATTCCTTAATATATCTTGCATAATATAGTAAAACAAATCACTACATTCATTAGCCATGTCTAAAAATGCATGTCTTTTTCTGCATCTTGTTTATCACTTTTCTGTCAAAGAGGTAGTGATGTTTCACCTTCATTCTTTTGGTTTTGTAGTTTATCATTGCACATTGCATTGAACAGAATTTCTAAAGTCTAAACCTCAAATGAAAATTAATTAGATACTCCCCCCTAAGTCAAAGGACCTTGATGACTTTTCCATCATTGCCTCTTTAACCTAGGTTATTTGCTCCAGTTTTTCTCTTCCCAGCCTAATCCACATCTCTTTTATGAGCAGCATTTTCTTTGAAACTTCTTGGCTATCTTTGATAGCTTACATTTAGAGAAAGAGAGGGACTCACCTTTTCAAAACAAATTCTATTTTTATCCTAGAATACAACTTTTTAAGCTCATCTAAGCAGAACTAATCAGGATTTTAAAACAGGTATAAAATAGTTTCATTACATTGCCTATGTTAGAATAAAAGACTTGGGAAACCTTTCTGGTATAGTTTGGCATTTTTGATGTTCTAATAATACTCGAATGCATACTACTCTTGTAGTATGAACATTAGTGGGGTATTACAAATATCAAATGGCATTTTGTATGCATGCTTTGAAGCAAAGGCTATGTGAGAGTAAAGAACTCTTCTTTATTGCTTAATATGACCTTGCTTAAAAGGTTTGGCCCCATAAGTAAAAGCCTATAAAAGCAAACTAAGCACATTGCTTACTAAGGGGCTGATTGTTGATAATTCCTGTCAGTGGATTGATTGTTAGACTTTCTTCAACTACAGATAACTGAAAGAAGCACATCATCCACATAAACACATTTCCTATAGAAATACAACTCTTTAAGCCATTTGTATTTTGCTTTATCTCTGCTTTATACTAAACTATATCCTATACAAATTAGTGAAAAGTTCAGAACAATATAATCCCTGAATATTAGGTAACTACTATTACAATTAAACATAAATTTTTTCTTTCTTAAAAACATTATGCCAAGGCTCTTGAGCAAAAAGGATGCTGATCCAACCTCTCATCTTGTAGATAGGGAAGCTGTGTCCCAAAGAACTTGTGAATTGCCTAAGATTTACGTAGATAATAATAGATTTGGGATTTGAACCTAAGCTAGATACAGCTTTTTTCCACACTCAATTCAGTTACCAGTCAACAAAATATCTCACCTACAAGACTATGGTAGGATTTATTCTTAGCACCTGGTTGAAAATTATCACCTATTCTAACCTGCTAACATTTGCTGAGGGGATAATTTTTCCAGGATTTCTTAAAAAGACCTCTATAAAAAACATTTGATCACAACTGAGCAGTTAATTTGCCAAACTTAATAGAAGTTACTTGTATCACCTGCCACACTCACGCATATTGAAGGTAAAGCAAAAATAGACTTAAATGATTTTTAGCTTTCCAGAGGCACTGTATTCTTGCATAAGAATGCTATCTCAAATCACTCTTTCAAAGAGGATTTTGGGAATGTCCCATCCCGTTCCTTCTGACATCAGTTTGAGACCTAGCAATACAAACAAGATAATGACAGTGTGAAAAGAGACATTTGCCTTAGACATTGGGCCAGAGAGCTTTTATCCAGTCCTTTTATGTGATCTTCTGGAGTAAGTTTCAGATACTTGGCTCAGAGAAACTGGTATTTTCCATTTGGGTCTCTGCTGGAGGATCAGGAGTATTAATTCAAAACTAAATTCTCTCAGGGGACAGCAAGGTAGTGAAGTGGATAGAGTGCCATAGATCAGGAAGACTCATCTTCCTAAGTTCAAATCTGGCCTCAGACACCTACTAACTTTCTGACTGAGCAAGCTGCTTAACCCTTGTTTACCTCAGCTTCCTCATCAGTAAAATGAGCTAGAGAAGGAAATGGCAAACCACTTTAGTATATTTACTAAGAAAACCCCAAATGGCGTCATGAAGAATCAGGCGTGACTGAAACAGTTGAACAACATTCAATTTGAACAGCTAGGGGCTCAGGGTATTTTGAATTTCATGTCACAGGCCTCACAATTAAAAAAGAAACTATGAAACTAATGGGCCCTAGCTATTACTGATTTCTTTATCTCCAGGTAAGTATCCTTTTTGTTGCCTTACTAAGCTTTCTCCTCTCTGGATATCTTGAAACCTCACCTCCACTATAAAAGTTTTTGCTAAACTGATTTAAAAGGACAAATTCTTATCCATTGTTCCTCAATCATTTACCTTCTCCCTAATCTCGCTGCCTTTTCCCCTCAATCTTTCTGAATGTATATTGCATTATATTTTGCTCTGAATCTTCATTATATGCCCTCCCAAAACTTTTTTTTTAATGACTATCTGCACAAATAATTTTATTAAATGTTTTAGTTTACATATATCACCTTAACTTGAAGATGAGGCTTCTGGCAAATCTGGAACTATCCCTTTTTGTCAATTGAAGATCCATTAGAGAAATGGGGAGGGAGATAGATATGAATAACCCATTTGGAAACTATCATATCACTATAAAGATGACCTATGTAAAAAAGTTTAACTCATCTGTGGCTTAATAGATCTTTCAGAATTTCTGTGTCCAAAAGATTCATTCCCCTACTGCCAGTCTGTTATTGAGAATCTCTGAATTTAAAGGCCTTAGAAAAAGCATATTTATTACATCTTCAGGCCCATACTTGAAGTTTACTCCAAGTTCTAATGTTTATTTCACTCTTAGAACTCAGTTGGGAATGTAATTTGTCTTTTTTCCACCAATTGTTACGTTTCTCCAGCCATTTAACTTTGTATCCTTGGGCATATATCTTTGTAACAAAGTTCATCATGGGATTTTTATCTTTAAAATCTGTTCTCATTTCTAGGGGATGTGATCAGCCTTGGTGACAGACAGCTCACTGTAATGCACATGCCTGGTCACTCCAGGGGAAGTATTTGCTTACTCGACAAAGATCGGAAGATTCTATTCAGTGGAGATGTTGTATATGATGGAGCAATGATTGACTGGCTTCCATACAGCCGAATAAATGATTACATTGTAACCTGTGAGCGCCTGATAGAATTGGTGGACAGTGGTGTGGTAGAGAAGGTGCTTCCTGGGCATTTCAACACTTTTGGAGCTGAAAGGCTTTATCGCTTAGCTTCCAACTATATTTCGAAAGCTGGGTTGTGTCACAAAGTTTCAACCTGTGCTATGAGATCCCTTGCAAGTTTAGCACTGCGTGTAACCACTTCTAGGACCCCATCCTAGTTTGTATGTATTGGTTTATCATGTGATTGATACTTTTAAAACCAAGCAGTTTTGTGGTTAAAATAATTGATTGTGATCATTTCAAGAAGTGCTTTCTCAATATTAAGGGGGGGGGGGGGGGAGATTTGAGAAGGAATAAGCCAAAAGAGGGAGATGTGTTATTTTAACTTATTTTCTTTCCACCAAATGATTATAATAAGCCTCTGAAACAAGCTAATAGCTTGCTAAAGTTGTTGCCTTTTAAATGTTTGTGGGTTTTGTTTTGTTTTGTTTTCAGTCATCAAAACTGTGGGATGGTTGCATGGGGAAGGCATTTTGGAGAAAAGAGAGTTATCCATACTTGCTTTTGGAAACTCTTGTTTTATTATGTGCATTAAAGTAATTTTTTTTGGGGGGGGGTGCCCCAATCCTGAAGTTTTCAGTATTACATTTAAATTTAAAGATGAAACTTCTTCAGTTTAAAATTCATTTGAACTTAGTGTGAAACATACAATATAGCCATTCATATAATACCTGAAACATTTCACTACTGTAAGGACTGGATCCATGTGTGCCATGATTTATTTATTCTTTGTGTAAGTTAATGAAATAGTCACTGTCTATTGTGTGTTTATTTTATTTATTTAAAAAATAGTAAAGTACATTTTGATTTGATGCAAAGCTTTATAAAATAAATGCTTCAGTAAAAAAGCTGAAAAGATTGCTATAGTTGAGATGCTGTATTTTGCAAATAGTGAAATTTTAAATGTGCATATTTAACTGCAAATGTTTAGATTTCTTAAAAGGACACTGTCAGGTATCCTTAAAATATATATATGTAACTTGAAATGTTTTTCTTCCTTTCCTACTGGTCTGCAAGGAAAAGTAAAAAGAGATCTCAGAGCATTCTCTCTTTGGGCAACATTTCATATGTAATCAACTTTGGGACACATTTAAAAAAATGTTTAATCTTAAAGCAAACAGGTATTTTACTTGGTCCTTTGTCCTATGTTGTGTTAAAGGGCTTACTAGATTAATTAAAGTGTAAATTAGATATTGATCTTTTTCTGATTCACAGAACTAATTCTTTTCTGATGGATTCTGAACCACCTACAATCTTTGGCTAAAATGAAAAATCTCATTTACACAGTCTAAACAAAAGCTAGACTAATATTTAGTGATCCATTTTG
Organism: Sarcophilus harrisii; assembly: GCF_902635505.1. Classification (NCBI taxonomy): domain Eukaryota; kingdom Metazoa; phylum Chordata; class Mammalia; order Dasyuromorphia; family Dasyuridae; genus Sarcophilus; species Sarcophilus harrisii. The sequence continues at coordinate 184,311,086 of NC_045426.1, read as the reverse complement.
GCGCGCACGCGTGTGTGTGTGTGTGTGTGTGTGTGTGCGCATATGTGTGTGTTACTTTGAAGAAACATTAAAGAATTTCTTAAACTCATATTATTGGCTTTCTAATCCTAGCATTCCTGAATTCAAATTGGGACAGTTACATGAAACTCAGTTTTAGGATTGCTAGAGGAAAATTTCCAAAACAGTGTGAAACTCTCTTTCCCCAGAAATTTTCCATATTCATTTGTTTTAACAGAACTTAAGCATCTGCCATAAGTATAGCACCGTGCCAGGCGGCACCTTGGGGAATTGTAATGGGAGTCAAAGATGGGTTTCTTCCATCATAGAAGTCATGATTGAGCTACAGTAAGCACACAATGGAGAGAAAGATACCAATGAAAAGTAAGGATAACAATGAAAATGTAGTATAAATGAGTTCAAGAAACAAAACAAGCAAGTACTGTTTATAGGTTGAGGTTAGCCAAACAAAGTTTATGAGAAAGGTTAAATAATGAGCCAGATTTTGAAGGAAGGGATAGTTGTAGATTGGTACATTACTTCTTTACATTAAATATCCCCTATACTGATTCAACAGGCTTAATAGAAAATGTTTAGTATGTGCAATATTCCTTATTTGAGGGGATTAACAAGAGGCATCCATACTGCTTTATGGAAGAGCCTATAAAAATGAATTTTTTTTTCTGCCCTGTTTTCCTATAACCATATTAGTAATTAAAGTCAAGGAAATTAGGGGATTCATGGCTTAAACAACTTTTGTGGCTTTCTTGTTCTCACTAACCACCTCTACAGAGCCATGATGCTCACAATCTGGAATCAAAGAATGCACAGTTACATGAATAAATACAAATAAAGATTCTGTCTGTGCTGTGTGATCTTTTGCAAACTCATCTCTTTGAATAACAAGGATCAAGTCCTAATCCAAATTGACTTTTCTTGTAATTGAGTCTATAATTTAAAACTAATTTCGTATTCTTTAAAAATAACTCAGTATTATCAAAAAAGTTTTAATATAGAAAAGTGAAGATATCATTAGACCTTTCTTTGATCATTTTTTAAAGACAGTTTTTCTATTAGATTGGAGTTTGAAACTTATGTATGAATATTAAGAATTTCAATGTTATATTGAAAATTATTGTGGTATTATTGGACAAACCACATTCAAAATTATTTAATGGCTTTAGAGAAATCCAATATTTTTACATTGATTACAAAAAGTAAAAGCCAAACCTGTAAATCACTGAAGACCCTATTAGCTAATAGGATTTTATATTATTTTCCCTTGAAGAAGTAGAAATTTTAGGATTACCCTTACTTGTAATCGGAATGTCCAAAATTTTTAGGGAAGGAGAGAAATTATTTGGTAGAAGAATAAGGTTTCAAAGTTGATGTGTTTTAGGCAACATTACCCAAGATTGTATTACTGTACTTCTGTTGAAACTTGGCCAATGGCCAGCTCAATAGAACAAACTTGACCAAGTGTATTTTTACTCCTATGATATGGGGTGTGCCAAGAATAAAAGATTTTTAAAAAAACCCAAAGCATTTTCCTAATATATATAACTTTTTAATATGTATATTTTTATCCTGACAGTGACCCTTTAATATTGACATAATTTATTACTTTTAAAATGTTGAATTGCAAGTTGTAAAAACTAAAATTATTTAGAAATAATTTTTACTCGTTAAATTGGTAGTGCTGTATCTTTGGTAATCCAGTTTCCTTACTGATTTTTTTTTCCCATGGTAAAAAAAAAAAAATCCTAAAGAAACTTTGATCTTTTTTTCCATCAACTGTAAACTATACATAATTGATGTTAAAGTAAAAAATGTTAAACATCTTTGTTCTTGAATATAATCTGAATGTAATATTCTCAGACTGTCTGCTTGTAGTTTTCAGATGAGTGTAATTTAAAACATAATAAATATTTAAAGGAATATAGTATTGAAATTCAATGAGTGATTCTATGCTTGGTATATATATTTTTAAAAATACATTTCATTGCATTAATATTTGTTGAATTTTAACTTTTTAAATATTCAAACAATAAAATATTCTTTAAAAAAAAACCCTAATGATAAACAAGCTGATATAATATTTAAAAATATTCTTAAGCTTATTTCTATGCTTAAATGCATTTCCAGTCTTCCCAATCTTATTGTATAACATTGGTACACTTGATGTGTACAGACTGCTGCATTGTGTGTCAATATTATTATGCAGTTCCTTAAGATGGTTTCTAATATCTATCACATATAGGGAATCTTTTGAAGTTAGTAAGGTAAAATTTCTAAGTTGCTTATTCTTATATCCCATTCTTGCTGCAAGAATACCTTTATCATCCAATTAATTTTTACTTCACCTGGACCTTCTATTCTTCAGGTACTGCTAAGTCATCAAAGTAAAATTTTTCTGCATGTGTCCCTGAGTTTAAAATCAGGCAGTACCTTAATGGTGTTTACTGCCATGACCTACTGCTGTTCTCTAGTATGATTCTATATGGATTCTAGGGGGTGTTCAGAAAGGACTAACAGCTTTGATATGAGGGATTACCAAGTCCTTTTCAGGGCTACTTATATACTTTTGGTGTCAACCTATCATCAAAATCTTGTCTGTGGCTCTAAGAAGTTGTAGCATCACAGCAGTTGCACCCCAGGAAAATTGTATTGATAGACTCTAAACCAATTTTTGGGTAACCAATAGTCCTCAAAGCTACCACTGAAGTAGGGAGATGTCTATCCCAAGTATGTGAAGACTTTCCTCAGCAAGAGTGAGTTCTCATTCTTTGTTCCATTGGCCATAAAGGTTACTAATGCATTCTGGAATGCTTAGAATTATTCAGATGTTGAAAATGACAAGGTCATCCATTGCATTCAGGCTAAATTTGATTTAGCCCTTGATCTCCCTTGATATTTGTCTTGCTATGTGAATTCAGTGACTGTGCAATTCTGCTTTATTTCAGTACACACCGAAGTCAAAATATTGTCTATGTTATCATTGGTTCTCTTATAAAATGAATAGTGATGTATCTAAAAGCATTATATGTAATGAGAATAAGCTAGACGTATTCCTAATAGATCAAAAGTAAAACAAGATCGCTCATTATCAACACTATTTTTCAATAAGGGAAGAAAAAGAAATTGAAGGAATTAGAATAGGCAATGAGGAAACAAAATTCATTTTGCAGATGATGTGATGGTATATTTAGGTAATCAACTAAAAATCTACTTGAAACAACAACTTTAGCAATGTCACAAGATATAAAATGAATCCACATAAATTATCAGAGTTTCTATACATTACCAAAAAGCCCAGCAAAATAGAGAAATTCCATTTTATATAACATAGACAATATAAAATACTTGGGATTCTACCTGCGAAGATAAAACCAGGACTATAGAAACACAATTACACAAAAAGATATAAACAACTGGAAAAATATCAATTGTTTCATAGGTAGGTGGAGCTAATATAATAGTCACAATTCCACCTAAGTTAATCTAGTTATTCAGCACCACCATATCAATCTAATTGACAAAAAATTATTTTATAGAGGTAGAATAAAATAACAATTCATCTGGAAGAACAAATGGGTCAATCTAAAGGGAATTAATGAAAAAATGCAAAGGCAGTTGGTTTAACCTTACCAGATCTAATACTATGTTATAAAATGGTAGTCATCAAAACCATTTGGTACTGCTAAGAAATGAATAGTGGGTCAGTGGAATAGTGAAGTACATAAGACACAATATTCAATGACTCTAGTAATCTAGCATTTGATAAACCCAAAGACTCCAGCTTCTGGGATAAGAACTCACTATTTAACAAAAATTGGTAGAAAAATTGGAAAATAGTAAGGCAGAAACCAGGCATTGACCAACATCTAAAACCCTAAATGAAGATAAGGTTAAAATGGGTTCATATTTTAAACAAAAAGGTTGATACTATAAGCAAATTATGAGAGCAACAGATAATCTTTGGAGAAGAAAGGAATTTATGGCCAAAGAAGTGGTAAACATGAAATGCAAAATGGATAATTTTAATTACGTTAAATTTAAAAAGTTTTACACAAGCCAAACCAATGCAGTCAAGATTATAATGATGAATGTTGGAGGGGATGTGGGAATACTGGGACATTATGCATTGTTGGTGGAGTTATGAACTGATCCAACCATTCTAGAGAGTAATTTGGAACTATGCTCAAAGGGTTATAAAACTGCATATATATATCCTTTGAGCCAGCAGTGTCACTACTGGGTCTGTATTCCAAAAAAGAGCATGAAAGAAGGAAAAGAACCCACATGTGCAAAAATGTTTGTAGCAGCCTCTTTTTGTAGTGACAAGGAACTGGAAAGTGAGTGGATGCCCATCAGTTGGGGAATGGCTGATTAAGTTATGATATATGAATGTAATGGACTATTATTGTTCTCTAAGGAATGATGAGCAGACTGATTTCAGAAAAGCCTGGAAAGATTTACATGAACTGATGCTAAGTGAAATGAGCAGAACCAGGAGCACACTGTACATAATAGGAAGATTATGTGATGATCAACTGTGATGGATTCTTAACAATGCAATTCAAATAGACTTGGAATGGAAAATGCCGGATGCATCCAGAAAGAGAGATGTATGGAGACTAAATGTGGATTGAAGCATAGTATTTTTTTTTTTTTTTGGTTTGTTTCTCATGTTTAGTTTTTTCCCCCTCTTTTAGTCTGATTTTTCTTATACAACTTGAGAAATATGTTTAAAAGAACTGCTCATCTTTAACCTATATCAGATTCCCTGCTGTCTTGCATAGGGGGAAAACAAGAAAGGGAGGGAGAAAAATTTGGAACACAAAGTTTTGCATAGTTGAATATTGAAAACTATCTTTGTATGTATTTGGAAAAATAAAATTCTATTTAAAAAAGACTCAGGAGTTAACTATATGAACACAATTACAAAGCCCTTTTCATATAAATAAAATCAGATTTAAACAATTGGGGGATTATTCATGAATAAGTTGTATGTATTTGGAAAAATAAAATTCTATTTAAAAAAGACTCAGGAGTTAACTATATGAACACAATTACAAAGCGCTTTTCATACAAATAAAATCAGATTTAAACAATTGGGGAATTATTCATGAATAAGCCAATCTATTATAATAAAAATGACAATTTACCTAAATTAATCTTCTTTAGTCCCATACCAAGCTAACTGCCAAAAAAATTATTTTATAGAGGTAAAAGAAATAAGAATTCATCTGGAAGAACAAAAGATCAAGAATTTCAAGGGAATTAATGACAAGAATGCAAAGGTTTCCTATCAGATCTAAAACTGTTTTGAAGTACAGTCATCAAAACTATTTGGTACTGGCTAAGAAATAAAGAGTAGTGGATCAATGGAACAGTTTAGGTACATAAAACACAATAATTAGTGACCATAGTAATCTACGTTTGAACCCAAAGACTAGCTTCTAGAATGAGAACTCACTATTTGACAAAAATTGGTAGGAAAATTGGAAAATAGTATGTCAGAAACTAGGCATAGAATAACATATAAAAACCCTATACCAAGATAAGTTCTAAATGAGTTCATGATTTAGACATAAAGGGTGATACTATAATTCAAATTAGAAGAGCAATGGATAGTTTATCTGTCAGATCTTTGGAGAAAGGAAGAATTTATGGCCAAAAATAATTAGAGAACATGAAATGCAAAATGTATATTTTAATTACATTAAATTTAAAAGTTTTTGCACAAACCAAACCAATGTAGCCAACTTTAGAAGGGAAGCAGAAAGCAGGGGGGAAAAATTTACAGGTAGTGTTTCTTAATAAGACCTCATTTCTAAAATATATATAAAATATATGGAGAATTAAGTCAAATTTATAAGAATGCAAGTCATTCCTCAATTGTTAAATGTTCAAAGCATATAAACAATTTTCAGATGGAGTTAAAGCTATTTCTAAAATGCTCTAAATCATTGAGTAGAAATATGCAAATTAAAATAACAGGTACTACCTCACAACTATCAGATTGGCTAAGATAACAGAAAAAGATAATGATAAATGTTGGAGGTGATATGGGAAAACTGGGACACTGATACATTGTCAGTGGAGTTGTGAAATGATCCAGCCTTTCTGGAGAGCAATTTGAACCTATGCCCACAAGGCTATAAAACTATAAAACATACTCTCTGATCCAGGAATATTATTATTGGGTCTATATTCCAAAAAGATCATGAAAGATACAAAAGGACCTACATGTGCAAAAATGTTCTGTAGCAGGGTTTTTTTTTTTTTTTTTTTTTTTTTTGTGGTGGCCAGGAACTGAAAAGTGAGTGGATGCCCATCAGTGAGAGAATGATGTAGGAATGTAATGCACTATTGTTGTTCTATAAGAAATGATGTGCAGGCTGTTTCAGGAAAGCCTAGAAAGATTTACATGAACATGAATGAAATGACCAAAACCAGAAGGACACTGTTCACGTAATAGCAAGATTATATAATGATTAACTTTTATAGACTTAGCTTTCTAATAATACAGTGGTTCAAGGTAATAGACTTGGGATGGAAAATACCATTTGCATCCAGAGAGAAAACTATGGAAATTGAATATCGATTGAAGAATCTTATTTTTACTTTTTTTTTTTTTTTTTTTTTTTTTGCTTTTCCTTTCATGTACTTTTTTCCCCTTTTGTTCTGATTTTTTCTCAGTATAATCATATGGAAATATGTCTTAAATGATTGTACATATAAACCTATATTGTATTGCTTGCTGCATTGGGGAGGGAGGAAGAAAAAAATTTGAATTAAAATTCTTATAAAAATTAATGTTGAAAACTTTACATGTAATTGGAAAAATAATATTATTATGGGGACAAGAGAAAGAAAATAAAGGATGAACAACATGATTCTGCATAAATTGCTTGAAAATCCACAATAGTAAGTTGCTGAGTTCCACCTTATTGATCACAATATGTTCCTAGGATCATTTCACTTAAAGCCAAGATTCCAGAGTGTGGATGCGTCAAAACCAAGGTATCCCCTTCACTCTTCTCTTCAACTTAATTATCAGACTTTAGTCTAAATATGATGTCCAAGTATTGAAAATCCTTTGTCACTAAATCTCTTAAATCATAACACTTTCATAGACTCCAACAAAATTTTCCTCATATATTTCTTGTAGAAAGATTGGAACACAATGGTCCACTATCGCTACTGTCCAGTACAGCAGTGTATTTCACATAATCTTTTTTGTCACTTCTATATGGGGTCCTATGGATTTGAGTGAATAGTCATATATAACTCTTGTAATTATTATTAGCTTACTAGGTGTGCTCAATCTCTAGCTCTATCTCAATGCTGTTGGTACAGATATTCTCCCCATAAGTTCTGGATTCACATCCAAATTGGAACATCCAATTCCATATCCATGGAAAGAATAGCTATAAACAATACAATGTAATACATTAATTGTTAATATACATGGGCTATGGCTCTTCAGTGCCTGGAAGTTCTTTCTTCATAAAATTCTCATGCAATTTACAGCTTGAAATGGTGGCAGTCCCACTGCTAGGCTAAGGTGTTTTCTCACAGGAATTCCTTGGGTTTACCTCCCAATAGACACCTGTAGCTTTGGGCTCAAAGCTGCATTCCTTTGCTGGGGTACTTCAGAAAGAACTAAGACTCACCCTAGAAGCCTCTTTAGTTCGATTCCTTCAGGCCTTGGCTTTGAGGCTTGCCATATCCCAGGGAATAGGTAGAACATATTTCATAATATTTTTAAATTTACTTATGACTTTCCCCCAATTATATTTAGAACAAAAACAAAAGTTTTTTTGCATTTATTTTTAAAATTTTTAAGTTCTAGGTCCTCTTCCTTATCTCCATCCACAATTAAGAAACCACATGTGAAGTTATGCAAAACATTTCCATAAAAGTCAAGTTGTGGGGAAAAAACAAAAACAAAACAATAGATCTCCTACCCTATTGAAAATGAAAACCCTGAAGAAAAATCAATTTAAAAAAAAGAGAATGCTTCAATATATGTATTCAGACACAATCAGTTCCTTCTCTGGGTATGGATAGAATTTTTCATCATAAATCCTTCATAGTAATTGTGTATGATTGTATTACTAAGAATAGCAAAGTCATTTACAGCATTAATCCAGTCATTCCAGAACATTGCTATTATTTTGCATACAGTACATTTCATTTTGCTTGAGTTCATGAAGGACTTTCAGGTTCTTTTTTTCCCCTGAGAACATCCAGCTTATCATTTCCCATAAAACAATCATATTCCATGACATCACATACCACAATTTATTTAGCCATTTCACAATTAATGGGCATATCCTCAATTTCCATTTTTTTTTTTTTCCTTGAGAAGAGAGCTGCTACAAATATTTTTTGTACATATAGGTCTTTTTCCTGTAAAAAAAAAATCTCTCCGGGCAGCTAGGTGGTACAGTAGATAGAGTACTAGCCCTGAAGTCAGGAGAACCTAAGTTCAAATCTGGCCTCAGATACTTAATACATCCTAGCTATGTGACCCTCAGCAAGTCACTTAACCCCAATTGCCTCAGGAAAAAAAAATTATTTTGGTATTCATGCCTAGTAGTGGTATTATTACGGCAAAGAATATGCATGAGTTTTTAGTCCTTTGGGCATAGATCATATCTTTTTATCATTTATCAATTGGGGGGCATGGCTCTTATTTTTTATAAATTTGAATCATTTCCCTCTGTTTGAGAAATAAGGCCTTATCAGAGAAACTTGCTTAAAAATTCTTTTTATAATAATTGTTGCTAACTGTATTTCCTCCTATTTATAATATTTTCTCTATCTTTTCACTCAGACATCCTCACTCCAATATACCCTCTTTTATCACCCTTCCCCCTTTTCTCGTCTCCTTTTTCCATTCCCATATCCCCTTCTTTTTTTTCTGCAGGGTAAGATAGCTTTCTATACCATATTGAATGTATATGTTATTTTCTCTTTGAGCTAATTCTGATGAGAGTAAGATTTACTCATTCACCCTCTATTTCTTTTCTTCCACTCCACTATAAAAGATTTTTCATTTTTCTTTTTTATGGCAGATAATTTATACTATTCCACTTCTCCTTTTACCTTTCTCTCAGTACATTCTCTCTCCTCCTTTAATTTCATCATTGATAAAAAAAATATTATCCCTTCATATTCAACTCTGCTCTGTCTATAGATACTCTTTCAAATTGCCACAATAATAAGAAATTTCTGATGAGTTACAAATATCATTCTGCCATGTAGAAATGTAAACAAATAAACCCTTATGTTTATGTCCCTTATGATATCTCTTTCCTGATTACCTCCTTATGCTTCTCCATAATCCTGTATTTGAAAATCTTATTTTCCATTCAGCTTTGGTCATGAATTCATGAATGTTTGAAATCCTCTATTTTATTGAATTTCCACCTTTTCCTCTTGAAGATTATATTCAATTTTGCTGGATAGGTGATTCTTGGTTGTAATCCTAACTCCATTGCTTTCTGGAATATCATATTCCAAGCTCTCTGGTTCTTTAATGTAGAAGCTGCTAAATCTTGTGTTATCCTGGCTGGGGCTTCACTAAACTAGAATTGTTTCTTTCTGGAAGCTTGCAATATTTTCTCCTAGACCTGGGAATTCCAGAATTTTACTATAATATTCCTAGGAACTTTTATTTTGGGATCTCTTTCAGAAGATGGTTATTTATTGCTTTCAATTTCTATATTACCTTCTGGTTCTAGAATATCAGGACAGTTTTCCCTAGTAATTTCTTGAAAGGTGATAACCAGGCTTTTTTTTGATCATGACTTTCAGATAGATTAATAATTTTTATAAAGCTTTTTATTTTCAAAATACATGCATAGATAATTTTAAACATTTACCCTTGCAAAACCTTGTGTTCCAAATTTTTTTCTCCCTCCCTTTTTCCCACCCCCCTCTCCTAGACAGCAAGTAATCCAATATAGGTTAAACATGTGCAGTTCTTTTAAACATATTTCCACATTTATCATGCTACACAAGAAAAATAAATCAAAAAGAAAAAAAATGAGAAACAAAACAAAAACAAGCAAACAATAACAAAAAAGATGAAAATACTTTGTTATGATCCATATTCAGTCCCCATAGTCCTCTCTCTCTGGATTCAGGTGACTCTCTCCATCATAAGTCTATTGGAATTGACCTGAATTACCTCATTGTTGAAAAGAGCCATCTCCATCAGAACTGATTATCACATAATCTTCTTGTTGCCATGTACAATGTTCTGTTGGTTCTACTCATTTCACTTAGCATCAATTCATGTAAGTCTCTCCAGGCCTTTCTGAAATCATCTTGCTGATTGTTTCTTATAGAACAATAATATTCCATAACATTTCATGTACCACAACTTATTCAGCCAATTCTCTAACTGATGGGCATCTACTCAGTTTCCAGTTCCTTGCCACTACAAAAAAGACTGCTATAAACATTTTTGCACATGTGGGTCTTTTTCTCTTTTTATGATCTTTTTGGGATATAAGGCCAGTACAGACACTGCTGGATCAAAGGGTATGCACAATTTGATAGCCCCTTGGGCATAGTTCCAGATTGCTCTCCAGAGTGATTGGATCAGTTCAACTCACCCACAACTTCCAGTTTTCCTACATCCCTGCCAACATTCATCATTGTCTTTTTCTGTCATTTTAGCCAATCTGAGAGGTGTATAGTTGTACAGAAAAATTTGCATTTCTCTCATCAGTAATGATTTAGAGCATTTTTTCATATGATGAGAAATAGTTTTAATTTCTTCATCTGAAAATTGTTCATATCTTTTGACCATTTATCAATTGGAGAATGACTTATATTCTTATAAATTTGAGTCAATTTTCTATGTATTTTAGAAATAGTCTTTATCAGAACCCTTGGATATAAAAACTTTTCCCCAGTTTACTGCTTCCCTCTATTTCCAGAGTGGGATGGAAGGTACACTGTCCCAAGCTTCAGTGGTTTTGTGCAGCTGTTTTCAAAACTCTTAGGGACTTAACCATAAGCATTCCTTTCTATCATGGAGTGTCCCTATTTCACGGGAGCTGTAAGATCTAATGTGCTAAGTAGCAGAGTGCCACTTTGCTGATACCAGGGTCAGGGCCAGGCACTTGGGACTCCCACCATAGTGCCATAGACCTTCTCCACTGACCTCCTTGGCGTTTCTGGACCAAGAGGTCCAGTACCACAGCTGATTCAGAGGTCCCGCTTTGCTAATCTTAGTGCCTAGACTGGGGCTGGGGCTGGGGCTGGGTTGTATTACTATGGCTATTACAATAAAATCAATTATTAAATTATTAATTAAAAATAATTTTATTCAATAATATTCAATTTTATATAAATTATAATATATATTATAATAAAATAAATTTGAATTTAATTATTTTTAATTAATAATTTAATAATTGATTTTATTGTAATAGCCATAGTAATATGGCTAATAATAAATAAATATATTTATATTATTTTTATATAGTACATATTATATGTACTATATAAAAATAATATAAATATATTTATATATACTATATACATAATATATACATATACTATATACATAATATAATAATAAATATTAAATTTAAAATTAAAAATTAATTATTAAAGATAGTAGTTGCTTAATTGTAATTTGCATAATATTTTAATGTCTTCATGTGTGGTAATTTTGTATAATATTTGCCTATTCCCTTTCAGTATATAGTTATTGTATTTTATTTTATTTTTGAGCAAGAAGTAATCCTACTATATATAGTAGGCTCATACGCACCTAGAAATATTCCCCTTCCCTCATCCCCATCTCCACCCACTTCCTTCTTCTCTGACAAGTTCTGAGCCTCTTTCCAAGTAATTGATACACAGAGAAGGTTGGTCACAGCACTTGGATGAAAAGAACCAGATGAATAGCTATCAACAGCAACTTTTACAGTAAGGTAGTGAACCACTAGGCCTTACCATATATCCTGCCATTGCTTCCTGAAGTTCCTTAGGCCTTACATTATACCCTGCAGCTGAACCCTTCTATGTGTGCTGTTTTCCTTAATTAGAATGTGAACTCTGTAAGAGCAAGGGCTGTTTCCATTTTCTATCTCAAGTGCCTAGCACATGGTAAATGCTTAATAATTTTTTTTTTTCCATTCTGTTCTTTTGGAGACTTTTGGTGTATCTCAATTTCATCTGGAGGTTTTGATTTATACCTTTGATTTAAATGCTAATTATAATTAAATCACTACTGAGAGCTTTTCATCTTGCTCAGTAATTCATGTTTCCAGGTCAAATATGACAGAGGAGATCATGATAATTTTGGAAATTTGGGCTTTAATCTAACAATTTATGGATGAAAATAATGAACATTGGAGGAGGCATGTTCTGTAGGTCTTAATCCTCTCTTCTAGTGTCTTGTATTTCCACTTCTTACTGGCATACAAAAACTAGGGATTTGTATTAGTGCCTATAGAATAGCAGTTAGAATAAAAATGGCTATAGTTAAAAGTTATATATATTTAAATGTATTCTCTTTAAATATCTGTGACAACTCTTTATCTAGAAATTTTGAGACAAGTGGGAGTCCAAACTGTTTTTACTTTTGGTCATTTCCTTCCAATACGTGCTTTTATAAGCATTTGTTAATGAATGGTGTTTTTATGAAATTTAGTAGTAAATAGGAATTCATCTTCTGATTCACAAATAGAGAGAATCATTTTTACAATCCCAGAATCCCATAATGTGAAAGCTGATGGGGTACTAGGGTTAGTTTATTTTATAGATGAACAAACTGAAAAAAGGTGAAGGAATACTTGGTCCAGGTAATATTTCCTTGACTGTATATTCAATGAAATATGTTTGAGAGATTCTATTCTTGAAAATGATTTTTATAAGAAAATATTTTTACAAGTACCTTTAACTATGTGATTTAATCTATGAAGAACTCAGAGCACTTACAAAGATATTTTTTACTAATATTCATTGTGATCCTGTATTAGGGTCTTATGGTATTGATAATTTCAGCTGTCTTGATGAGATTGAAATAGTCAGGTCCTTTATTAAAAACTGAACTTAGGGAAAAAAAATTTTTTTTTCTAATTTTGATGAGTTTGCATTAGAACCTAGGCTTGATTTCAAGAACAACTAGTGAGAATAGAAAAAAGCTAGTAAGTGCAAAGGCTAGATAAGAAAAAATAAAATGTCCGTTTGACTTCAATATCAATAGGAATATGAAAAAACTTTTTAAAATGAGTCATAAGGCAGTGGTGGAGGAATTATATTACTTAGAATTAACTTTTAACCTAATGGTATTGCAGGAAGAAAATTGGGAGAGAAAAGAAACAAGATTTTGAAGAAAAAAGTTTCAGTACAAAAGAAAAAAATTATGAAAAGGAGAAAATGGAATAAATTAAATAAAGAATAAATCTAAGCTCAGACAGCTAGATATTATTTCCTTCTCCCCCAATCTTTCTGATGTGATCAACAGGAGGTGCTGTGAGACACTACCTTAATTGAATTCTCTAAGGAAGGATTTAAAGCTGTGTGTTTAACCTGGCACTACTACCCATGTATACTTCTTGACAGAAGTTCTGAGAAAGTGCTAATCTCTCTGTGGTTCTCAGATAAAAGATAGCCTATTCTGCTGATTCATAATACATATCCCATCTGCTAATTGTGGCTATACCACAGTTCTGTTCTGAGCACTCCTCTCTCTACATTATCTTTCTTGATGACCTTTTTGACTCCCATGGGTTAAATTATCATTTCAATATATTCTATGCCTGGTAGAATGCAAGCTCCTTGAGGAAAGGGACTTCCAAGTAATGAGTATGATGCTTAATATTTGTTCCTGTTGAGTTGTTTCAGTTGTGTTCATGACTTTATGACCTCATTGGGGTTTTCTTGACAAACATACTAGAGTGGTTTGCCATTTCCTTCTCCACTTCATTTTACAGATGAGGAAATGAGGAAACAAAGTTAAGTGACTTGCTGAGGTTCACACAGCTAATAAATGTCTGATGCCATATTTGAACTTATGGCATTAAGATTAGGAAGATTAATTAATCTTCCTACTTTAGGGCCAGTGCTCTTTTTCATTTTGTCATAGATATTTAAGAAATATTTGTTGATTGATTTATTTTTTAATTCTATCTTTATGGGTAAGCCCTGACATTCATTATCTGTGGACAACTGTGGATTTATATAATCAGAAGTTAGTTTTAAAGCCCCACCTATTGACAAACCAAACAAAAACCCAGGGAAAAAGAGTATCAAGGAGAAAGGGGTGATTGTCAGTGTCAAAGACTACAAAGAGGTTAAGACATAAGGATTAAGAAAATGCCATTAGATTTGGCAATTAAGATGCCATTAGTAACTTTGAAGATAGCAGTTTCAGTTGAATAACAGGATCAAAAGCCATTTTGAAGAAAATTAAGAAGAGAGTGAAAGGAAAGAAAGTAGAAACACCTATTTATAGATGGCCTTCCTGAGAAGGTTAGCCAAAGGAGGGAAGAGAGATATGGAAAGACAGCTATCAAGGATGAATGAATAAATTAGGGGTTTTTGAGGATGAGAGAGACATAGACTTGTTGCAGAGTTTAATCACTTTCTTTCTCATTTCCAGAAAAACACAACCTGTCTGTCCCAGTGAGGAAAAAGAGTAAGAGCAAGAGCAAGAGACAGAGACAGAAACAGAAACAGAGAGAGACAGAGAAAGAATGGAAGCCACTATAGTAAACTCTCCTTGCTCAAGTAAGATTTGACCAAAAAACCAGAAAAAAACCAGTGTTTGGGTCAGTTAATTTGGTAACCATAGGGGTGTTGAATTGGAGGAAGAGAAGTAGAAATAGAAAGACCAGAGAAGAAGTTATTTTTGTTAATTACAAAATGATAGTAAATGATAGATAAAAGAGTAATAGTAGTAAGAATATAAATCCTAATTTAAGAGTAATATTTGAAATAATATTATAATTTCCTTCAAAATCAAAGGAATGCCATTATTTATAAAATAAAAAAGCTTTTCCAAAAGTAATATTCTAATTGTAATAGTCACTTTCTTGAATCAGCAAGACTGAATTTCTTTATGTAAATTGACATTGGTGACTATTATTAGAAAAGAAAAATTAAAATACTTATATTAAAAATGAATAGGAATCAAAGTCATTTATTTATTATATTTTGTAGTCATCTACTCCTATATCTTGAAGGTGTTTTGAAATAGGATAACTTAAAATTGCACCATGGCATTCATTTAAAAAAATAATATTTCACTGAGTGGATGTCCATCAGTTGGAGAATGGCTGAATAAGTTATGTTTTATAAATGTTATGGAATATTATTGTTCTATAAGAAACTATCAGCAGGATGATTTCAGAGAGCCTTGGAGAGATTTACATGAACTGATGCTAAGTGAAATGAGCAGAACCAGGAGATCATTGTACATGGTAACAGCAAAGTTATATGATAATCAATTCTAATGGACGTGGTTCTTCTCAACTTCTCAACAATGAGTTGATTCAGGCCAGTTCAAATGGTCTTGTGATTATGAGAGCCATCTACACCCAGAGAGAGGCCTGTAGAATTGAGTGTAGATCACTACATAGCATTTTTACTTCTTTTGTTGGTTGCTTGAATTTTATTTTCTTTCTCATTTTTTTTCTTTTTTGATCTAATTTTTCTTGTATAGCAAGATAATTGTATAAATATGTATGGCTATATTGGATTTACATATATTTTTACCATGTTTAAAATATATTGGATTACTTGCCATTTAGGGAAGGAGGTAGGGGGGAAAGGGGGTAATTGGAACACAAGGTTTTGCAAAGGTCAGTGTTAAAAAATTATCCTTGCATATGTTTTTAAAATAAAAAGCTTAGAAAACTGTTTCAAGAAATATCTCACATTCATCATAGGAAACTGAATGCTAAAGTAGAAAATAAAAAGATATTTGAAATAACAGCTAAGTTTGGCTTTGGAGTATAAAATGAAGCTGGGTAGAGTCTAAGAAATTTATACTTGTTGAAAGTATACAGTCAGTTAATATAAGACTTGGAACTGACTATGGCTCAGACCATGAGCTTTTTATTGAAAAATTTAGATTTAAATTGAAAACAGTAGGGAAATCCATCAGACCATGATCTCTTCAGGACTATGAGGTACTCTCTTTCTTGCCTTCATACTGTCTTCCTTTTAATAGTGCCTTTCTCTTTATTCTAACTTCCTCTGGCTAGTCTAACTTTTCAGTAAATGGCTTTCTCCTATTGTTATGCCATAGTTCTCTTTTATTGTCCTGATTCAGTTTCCTTAATTATCCTGCCCCAGTCCTGACTCAGTTTCTCTGCTTCAGTTTATAATCAGCTCAAAGCTCAGTCCTGCAAAACCTCCCCTCCCTCTTTATCAGAATACTTGATAAGGATAAAAGATCTTATACTTTAGAACATCAGAATGCCTCTCCCCATCCCAAGCTATCAGAATATCAGATACCGTCTTATCAAGATGCCTCTCCCCATGTCCCAGGTGCCTCCTCCTGTTATATCATCCCCCTCTGTGGAGGCTCACCCCACCGCTCTCAGCACCTTGATTCCGCCCCCACCTCAGTCTACCCCCTGAGTCTGAGCCACGTGTATATATGTCCTTAGGAACTCATATTGTTGCTGGATTCTTGGTGAGGATAGTCTCATTCAGCCCTGGGACCAAACCATGGATCCGTTTGGTCCCAGTAAATCTCTCCCATTTAATAAATTATTAAATACTCTCTAATCTCTATCTTGCCTCAGTTTCTCCTGCATTACATTTTGGAGGCCCCAGTGAGATGTTAGAAAATGAGCAGAATTAGAGATAAGAGACCTTCGGGCCTCCCCCTTGGGCTTCAGGGTGGCTGAGGATCTGAGTTCTTTGCCGGAGAGGCCATCCCTCTGGAGCAGTTTCCAGTCACAACTGTGCTTGATGTTGGACACCTCCATTTGGCCATGGGCGAGTAAGTCCAAGTGTCGAAAGACACAATCTGTTTATCCGTCTCACTGTCTGTACTAGCACCTGGATTCTCAGAAATAATGGAATGCTGATGAGCATTGAATTCTGAGAAGATTATTATTCAGAACACTGGATAATACCCTTGGTTTTGTGTTTCTTAAGACCCCTGGTCTGATCTGATTCTGAGTGCTTTTTGGGGCACTATATGTACCTGTTCTGTCTGTCTGTGCTAGCATATGATTCTCAGAATAACAGAGCATCAACAGGTGTTAATTCTGAGAAATTGTGGTGTCTGGGTGCAGTTGGCACTACCTGGGTGTCTCCTAAGACACATCTGGTTGTGTGTCAGTTGGCACAACTCTGGGCATTCCAGAGTATAAATCTGGGTGTCTTTTTTTAAAGACACCATCTGGCTTATAGTTAATGCTATTTGGTAGTTTTAAAGCTCCACCCTCTGACAGTTAGTGGGACAATTAACTGGAGTAAAAATGAAGTAAAGCTATTTTATCCTGTTTCTGAAAGTTAAGTTTTAACTGCTTATGTTATGGTTGTGTCCCTGAATTTTTTCCTCCTGTAACTAATATCTATGATCAGAGAAATGCTCAATATGAAACTGTTAATGCAATTAATTATGTCATACCTTGCTATTTCCAATCTGGTTATATGTAATCATTATATCCTGAATACTTGGCAAATGAGTATTTACCTTGGTCATCTATCTGTTACTGAATATTTGTGTCTGTGGATATTCAGGTTTTTAAAGGTTTCTAAATAACGAGGGATCAAAAGCCTAACTGTCATTTTTTCTTTTGGGAAACTGCTGGCCAATTCATACTGGCCTCTTCACATTTTGTTATCAGTCTGTTCTAACCTTTACTTGTTAGATTTGTGTTTTTTGTTCTAGATTTTGGTCAAAATTACAGTTATTGACTTGCTTCTGAGACATGGATCGGCCCATCTGAAGCTTTGGTAGCAGGCAGCATGGCCAAACCCATCTCCTCCATGGACAAAGCGTCTCCTCAGCAGGAAGCAGGGGGAATGGGAAAGTGGTTGAATTATTGTTAAAATTTTAATTGTATTGCTGTGTTTAAGATTTGTTAAAAATGGGATTTGCTAAAACGGTTTAACTATTGCTGTATGTTTGAGGGATTTTTAGGAAACTTACTGTACTAGTCTGTTATGTATAGGAATTGTGATTCACTCTTGGGATTTATATGTGGAATGGTAATTTGATAATTTCTTTTCCGTGTAAAACAGGGAGGAAGGAAACTGGTTGAAACTGGTCAGGAAATTGGGAAAAACTGATGTATTTTTCTTAGGCACTTCTGCTCTGCCCCCTATTTTATTAGTTCAGATTGAATTGGAAATTATTTAAACAGTCCTTTTCGTTTTTACTCACTTAAAATTTACTGGACTATGATTTCTTGGCTATGTTTTAACTTTGAAATCCCTTATTCTGCTGGAATTGTCCGGGCAGACTCAGTTTTTGGGATTATTTTTTAGAAACAACCAGAAATCAAACACCTGTCCTGGGACTAGGAGTCTCTCTGATTTGTTTCTCCAGTCCTGTTACCTCAGTTCCTTAATTAGTATTTCAGCATACTTAAGAGGACCTTGCAGTATTGATATCTGGTCTCTAATAGTTCGGGGTTGCCTGCTTTGGTCTAACTGGGCATACACTGCTCAGAAATCTGGATTTCTAGTAGTACCTCCTGTTCTATCAGAGGGGACAGATGGAGCTCCTTCAGGCCCCACTTTTTCCTTCTTTTGGAGTCCCTGACAGACTCGGGGTGTCCCTCTTAGGATGGGCAGCAGGATTGTTTTGAGCACTTCTTATTGCAAAATTTCAGCTGAAAGTGATTGTTGTTTGTCCTTTGTTCTGAAAGAACACTCAAAAAAAAAAAAAAAATCAATCTGGGAGGGGAAGATTTTCAGTGTTTCTGGCCAGAATAGAAACAATTGCTATTTATATTCATTCTGAGCCATCAAAATCTTAAGTAACATCAAGTGAGGTGTGGGGTAGGATCCTATTATTGACCAGGCAGTGGGAGCCAGAGTGTTTTGGGCTTAAGACATGGTCAAGTAGCTTCATTTGAACCCCAATGGGCACATCAAAGCCTAATTTTCCAATTCTCTATTTGAAGAAATTAGAAATGAAACTGCATCTGGCAAAAGAATTAATTGTCATCCTTTATGAATATAATAGTAGATATGATGAATAAATTTAAGGTATTAAATCTGGTAGATACAATGCCTAAAGAACTATGGACAGAAATTCATAATATATAGGTGACAGCAACAAAAACCATTCTAAACTGGGAAAAAAAAAACCAAGAAAATAAAACAGTCTGATGAGGCTTTACAAAGTGCTGAGGAAAGGAGAAAAACTTTAAGTGAAAAGAGAAAGGAAAAGATAAACTTCAATGGGACTGACTGAATGAAGTATTTCTCAGTAGTGAGTCACATGATCCCTGTTGGCCAATGGGAAGCCAGTGAAGTTAGAAGAGATCAAGAAATAACATAAAATATAAAGAATAAAAATAAATAGAAGAAAATATAAAACATTTCATAAGAAAAAGAGATCTGAAGAATAGATTAAATGGAGTTAATATGATAATAATTGGACTAAAAAGATAACCTGGATATAAGAAATAATCAAAGAAAATTATCCTGAAATGATAGAACAAGAGGGAAAATTTGAAATAGAAAGAAATCCATTGATCATCACTTGAAAGAGCTCCTACAAGAAAAAATATAGGAACATCTTTGCTAAATTTTGAAAACCCCAGATCAAAAAGAAAATTTTACAAGCCAACAACAACAACAATTCAAATATATTAGAGCTACAAGTAGAGTCGCACAAGACTTAGCAATAGCTATAACAGAAGACCAGTGGTCCTGGAATGTTATATACTGACAATCAAAATAAGTAAGGTTGTGGCCAAAAATATATCCAGCAAAATTAAGTATAATTTTGAATAAAAAATGGACATTCAGTAAACTTTCAATTTTTCAGTATTTTGTTGCAAACAAACCTATCCTCGGTAGAAAATTTTACATATAAAAGCCAACATAGACTAATTTTAAGGCTCTCAATAAAGACAAATTGTTATTGTTTTATATATAGAAATGTAAATCATTTCTTTAAGACTGACATTAGTAATTGAATAGTCCAAAATAAAAATTGGGATAGAGCTGAGAATGATGTGATTATAAAAAGCAAACAGAAGTTTAATTTCAAGTGGGCAAAATGTGCCAAATTAAGTAGGAGGATTTGACTTGGTATGGCAGAATTATGGTTTATAAGCCTGAAAACTTCAAAAAGAAGAACCCAACAGTCATTCTTAGGTTTTGAGTAAACACTTCCTACAGTTGGCATTTCTTAGAACAATACAGATATTCTTATGATCTATGGGAGTAGTCCCAAAGTTGATTATCTTAAATTTTAAGGAATGTTGAAACTTGTAATCATTCAACGGGGATATAGAATCAGTATTAGCATGGCAGGAACAGGAATGCAGTATATGGTTCAGTTCACTTAGTGGTTACATAAGCATAGATATCAGAAGGTATGATTGATGGATTTCTGTTACAGTACATCAGTGGCTTCTGTCTCTCAGGTCCCTGGAAAATAGGGAGTATACTTGGTGCTGGTCAAAATAATACATTTTGCCAGAGGGAGAGATCAATTAAGCCTGAGCATGAAAGATTATTGTTATGCTAAGCTCATGGCACAGCCTGCTTCCTGAGCCTTAGCTCTAGAAAAACAGGGTGTCTCCTAATATCTTGACAAAGGAATGTTTCATGTAAAAATGGGCAAAATAAAAACAAAAATCCTAATAAAAATAGAGATTAAGAAGAGGTGGGAAGAATACATAAAATAATTATAGAAGAAATTGTATTGATAACTACATTGTGTGTGTGGTTGCTGATCTAAAGTCAGACCATCTTAGAGAATGAAGTCAAATGGGCCTTAGGAAGCAATATTAACAATAAAGCTAGTGGTAGTGTCAGAATTCCAGCTGAGCTATTTAAAATCTGAAAAGATGATGCAGTTAAAATGTTGCATTCAATATGATAGCAAATTTGGAAAACATAACAGGGATTAAAAAAGACTAATTTATGTCCAAATCTTTAAAAAAGGGTAATTCCACATAATGTTCAAATCAACAAACAAATGCACTCATTTTTTTCCTTCCTTTCTCCCTTCCTCACTCCCTTCTTCCTTCCTTCCTTCCTTCCTTTCTTCCTTCCTTCCTTCCTTCCTTCTTTCTTTCTTTCCTTCTTTCTTTCCTTCTTTCTTTCTTTCTTTCTTTCTTTCTTTCTTTCTTTCTTTCTTTCTTTCTTTCTTTCTTTCTCTTAGGCAATTGGGGTTAAGTGACTTGCCCAGGGTCACAAGCTTGGAAGTGTTAGGTATCTGAGGTCATATTTGAACTCAAGGCTGTTGCTCTATCCACTGTGCCACCTAGCTGTCCCTAAACACAGTCATTTTACATTCCAGCAAGGTTATACTTAAAATCCTGTAAAATAGGCTTCAGCAATATGTGAGCTTAGAATTACTAGAAGAGCAGACTGGCTTTTGAAGAGATAGAGGAACTAGAGACCAAATTGCCATCATCTGCTGGATTATGGAGAAAGCAAAGGAGTTCTAGAAATAGAACAACTTTTGCTTCATTAACTACAGTAAACCTTTTGATGTGTAGATCACAACAAAATGTGGCAGGTCTTCAAAGAATACCATATCATTTTACTTGCCTCTTGAGGAAGCTGTATGCAGTCTAATAAGCAATAGTTAGAACGAAATATGAAACAACTGATTGGCTTAACAATTTGCAGTAGGGTTTTTTTTTTTCTTCTGGAGGCAACCCGTGAATTCTTTCAATTGGAATTTCATTTTCTATGTTCAGAATTTCTGGACAGTTCTTGTTTATTATTTCCTCCATTATAATGTTAAGGCTTTTTTATCCTGTTATGATTTTCTGGATGATTTATGATCCATAGGTTGTTTCTACCTTGTTTTTGAGATCTATATGTTTTCCTTCCATTCTAAGCATTATTTTTTATTATTTTTAATGTTGTCTGTTTCTCTTCTTTTAGGTTCCCTTTCACTCCTGTATATTTATATTCCCAAACTATGATCTCTTTTTTGTTTCTTTGGTAAAATTCAAGTATTTTTTTTTTTTTTTAATTCTGCTTATTATTTTTGCTATGCAGGATGCAGTTCTCCTTTAAGCTACTCAGGAACAGCATGTTGTAGTTCTATGTTCTCAAATCCCATAGGGTACTTTGTCTCATCAAGTCTTGGATCATTTTACTTCCTTTTTCAGTATTTATTCATAGAACTTACTTACAAGACCTGAAGGTTATATTTCCATCTGTTGTTACTATTTCTATGTTTACTTATCTATTAATGTTCAAGGTCACTGAAATTTCTTCCTGAAATGTTTGGTACTTTTAGTCCTTTATTTTTCTGCATTATTTTCCTTATCACTCACTTTCTGACTCCCTCCCCTCTGATTATTTATTTTACTTTGTTACGAGAGATCTTTAAAAGAGTGAGTTATCTGTAAATGTTTGTAATATTAAAAAAAATCAATAAATTTTTTAAAAAAAACTTGAACAAGCAGTTCTTGAAGGAAGAAATTCAAATAATCAACAACCATATTAAAAATACTCCAAGGAACACATGATTAAAGAATTATACATTAAAGCAATTAGGTTTAAACTCACACTTGATAAATAAAGATGATAAAACCAGAAAATTACAATTGTTAGAGAAACTGCACGTAGATGTATTGATGTTGGTTTGTGGATTGGTCTGGTTATTGAAAGTAACTTAGAACTATGTCTCCCAAACTATTGAACTATGCATACTCTATGACCTACTATTAATACTATATCTCTACTCCAAAGAGAGTAAAGGAAGAGAAAGAAGATATATATTTGCAAAAATATATGTTTTTGTGGTAGAAATTAATCCTAGCAAAGCAGATATTCATCAATTGGGGAATTGCTGAAAAATTTTGAAATATAAATGTAATGGAGTATCATAAACTTGGGAATACTTAGAAGTTAATGTAGAGTGATGTATATAGGATCAGTGAAACAATTTCTAGAGTAACAACATCATTGCAAAGAGACAATTTTGTGAACAAGTAAAACCTCTGATCAATGTAGTGACTAACCAAGACTCTAGAGGACTCATGAAGAACCATGAGATCTGTGATCTAACAGAACTTCAATGAACTCTAGGTGCATTATTAATCATACATTTTTATACATGGATGATAAAGAGGTGGATTTATTTTGTTTGGCAATTCTTTTGTTATTAAAATTGTGGTTTTCTTTTTTATTGAAGGAACAGATTTTGGAAAGAGAAAGGACTAGAAATAGAAATGGAGTTTCTGAATCAGAAAGAGGAGAGGAGAGAAAGGAGGAAAAGGAAGAGGAAGAGGAGGTCCCTGAAAATTTTCTTTTAAATTCACAGAAAAAAAAAAAGAAGGAAAACAGACAAGTGGGACAGTTTTGAGGATAATATACTGAATTTATTATGTACTTTTAACAATGTCAATAGTTCATAATAGAGACTTCATATTGATTTATACATATATATCCACACCATTGGATAGCTTATAGATAGCTCATTATTGATATGTGGAATGATTGCTGCAAATGTTTGATAAGATAGTCAATGTTACTTCTCCTTGTGAAGTTCCCAAATAATTTTTCTCTCTACATAAAATCTTTTCTTAAATTAAGGCTTCTTGATATCCTTGTTTTTTATCTTGTACTACACTAATCAGGTTTTCTAGACTGAAAGTAGGTTCTCATGGCCAATATCATTTTTTATGGATTGTAGGAACAGAGCCAGAATATGAATATCCAAGGGGAGCACATCTCATTGTGCATTTTTAGTCCTAGGATTCCTATCCATTACTGTATATTATTGAATTGATTCTTTACTCTTTTGCTTCCTCTCTAAAACTAATGGGCCCAATGTTCTGTATTGAAAATTATGGGCTTAGTGAAATCTCATTTAGACTCACCATTCTGGATTGTGTGATGACTCAGACATTTATCTCTCACCTTCTGTTTGATGATAAATTACTCTGTGTGTGTTTTTAGCCTCCCCGCTGTTTCATTTGGAGTTACTGAAACTAAGACTTGCAGTCTTGCTTAATTTAGTGAATTGATCATTGTTGTAGCAGCTGCATCCTCTGCCCATTTCCCTCAAGATTTATTTTTTTTCATAGTTACTGTTACGACCCAGAAAAATAAACTATGCTCCTCTTGGATCATTCATGATACCTATTGCCAAAACCAACAATCTGGTCTCTGTTGTCATTTTTTTAAAAAAAGAATATCATTTGACATTATTGACTAATCTCTCCTTTAAAAAGTTTTTCCCCCCTTAACTTCCATGACTTTGCACCATCTCTCAGACTTCTCTTGTCGGTTCCCTTTATTGATTTCTTTCTCTGTCTTTCTGCTAAATTCTACAAGGTGAATTCTAGACTTTCTGTCTATACCCTTTGGGAAAATTCACCACCATTTTTTTTTTTTTTTTTTTTTTTTTGGTAAAGGGGTAATTACTGAGAAGATATAATAGGAATATACAAAGTCACTCCAAAATCTTGAGACACCTTTTCTCCTATACCATCTTGGTTCCTAGAGGGCAGTAGACTCAACTTAAAAGCAGTTTCTATAAAATATTTGTGTTGTTAAGTTCACTTCTGATTTTGGTCCAGTTTTAGGGTCAATTCATTGCTGGTTTGGGGTCCAGCAGTAGCTACTTGGGATTGTCCTGGTGGATTGCAAACTCTGGCTTAGACTATAACTCTCAGACCTCTAGTAGCTTTTTCTCTCAATTTTTTGAAGATTGCAGCCTATTCTATTCTATTTCTAACAATTCTCCACCTAAAAAGAGAACAGAGATAGAAAGAAGTACAGCAAGTCAGTGTATTTGTGGCTTTAAGTCAACTTTTAGTAGAGAGAGAGAGAGAACCTGGGTAGGGAGGATAGGCTCCTGACCATAGTTGTCTTTCCCTACATTGAGGGGGGGAAGTTCCCATCTCCAGATAGGCAGGAAAGCAAATTCACCCACTCTTATAGCTTCAAATATTCTTTGCAGATAACTGTCATAGGTCTCCAGGTATGACTTTTCTCCTAAGTACTAACCATGCATTTCCAACTGCTGTTCAACTTGGATATACTTTTGTTGTCTCAAAGTAAGTGCATAATCATCCATCCAAAAGTAATTTTTTAAATTTTTATTTAAGTTTTCTGTTTCTGTTACTGGTTTTTGTTGTAATTGAATTATTTCAGTCATGTCTTCATGACCTAATTTAGAGTTTTCTTTGGCAAAGATAGTGGAAGGGTTTGCCATTTTCTACTCCAACTAATTGTGCAGATGAGGAAACCAAGGCAAACAGGGATTAAATGACTTGTGGCTGCGGCTAGATTTGAATTTAGGTCCTCTTTACTCCAGAACTATATTCTATACAGATACTGACTCCATTGTACCACATAGCTGCCCTTCTGTTAATAATAATACCAACCAGTTATTCAGCCTCGAACAGTTATTATTTCTTCTTTTCCACTCTATCCCATCCAATCAGACATTA
The DNA here is from genome assembly GCF_902635505.1 of Sarcophilus harrisii. Taxonomy (NCBI): domain Eukaryota; kingdom Metazoa; phylum Chordata; class Mammalia; order Dasyuromorphia; family Dasyuridae; genus Sarcophilus; species Sarcophilus harrisii. Next base: position 184,285,473 of record NC_045426.1, on the reverse strand, counting down.
AATCCCTTCAATCTTCTTTTCTTTATCTGTTGCATCTATTCTTTCCTTCATCTTTTTCCTGCTTGAACCACACCTTAAGCTTTCACTGTTATAAGTTATTACACTGATTGTTATAAGCACCAAAAAATAATCTTCAAATCTCTCTCTACTTCAATTCATGCAGTACAACTTTAGATGAAACTTTCTGTTTTTATCATGTTGTGCTCATGGATCAAAAGCTGATAGCTTTGCCCATTTAAGAAACAGAAAAGAAGATGAAGAGCTTTATAAGAACAGAAGTACAGCCTGCTTCTCTCCTCTTGGACTCCATTAAAAAGATACTTATTCTAGAACTTATGATAATGTGTATTCAAGGGATATTTCTGGTCTTGTACTGATTTTACTTTTCTGACTTTTCCTCATGACATCTTCCAAAGTTCATCATGATCTTTCATTTTCACCCAAGTGGAATGGTGATCTCAGAATTAATACCCCATTCCATTTTAACCTTGATACCTTAGCTGAGTGAAAATCCATCTCAATCAATCACTCATAGGCCTTAGACAAAGTGCTAAAAGGCTTTCTAACAGAAATGGCATTTGCACAAGAATCGGGTTTGGATGGACTTAGGAAACTTGGTTTATAAAAGGGGTTGAGAAGAGATGGAATTCCAGAAATGAGTGTGAGTGCAAAATTCTAATATAACTCCTGAGAAGGAGCTTCCTTTGTTCTCATGAATGGTAATGTATCAAATTCAGCTTTAGTCAGGCCTCTTTTCTCCCTTGCCCTTGACCAGAAGAAGACCCTGCAAACTTCAAAGAATCTGGAAGATTTTGGCCTCCCCATATTTCTGTCAGCGTTCACCAGCTGTTCCTGAATCAATTAGCAACAGTATCTACAGTGGGAGCCATGGACAGATGGAAGCAAATTCACCATTCTTAAAGGAGACTTCTCGAGCACCCATGAATGGAAAAAAAAAGATTTCCAACAACTAGAAATTACTCTTTTGCTACATGTGATCTTATTATTTTTAAAATTTTTATTTATTTTGTTTTAAATTTATGAAATAAATTAGCATCTCTATATTAAATTAAATTTTAAAAAAAGATTGTTCCACATAAAACTACAAATTTGTTATGTTCAACTTGTTATTCTTTTAAATACATAATAAAGCTATCATGTAACATTCTCTCCTTTTTTTCCCCTCCCCTTAGCTTATGTTTGAATCCATCTTCCCTAAGACTTTATACATTTATTTGTGGGTGGGTACATCCCAGATATTTGGAGGATGTTTGGTACCACTGTTCTGAGCCTATTTCCTTAGTAAATATTCCTTTCCAAAAGTTGCATATGTTTACTGACTAAACTGATTCTCAACTGATGATACTGGAGACAAGCACACTCAGGGGGACTGAAGTTTATAGTATTAAAGAATTCTCTATAACTTCTCAGGGATATTATGGATGTTATACTAGTTCTGGGAACCCAAACTGTGAGAAAGAAAGGATTTTCAGAGCTTACCTTTTGGTGCTATCTGTATACTTATGTGTTTTTAATAAACATCAAGTCTCCCATTCCTGCTTCTAATGTCTCCTCGATTTAGTAACTTTGCCCCAGATTTCCAATCTGGCCTTGTCCAATCTTTGACAAGAATTTCATTCCCTTTTCTCCAGATGACAATGTCTAATACCTTGAGAGACAGAATGGTATAGTGTATGTAACTTATGTTACTAGACTTAAGATTAGCAAGATCTAGATTTATTTACATTATGCCTCAAAAACATTAGCAGTGAGATGCAGGGAAAATTACTTAAGTCGTTGATGCCTTAGTTGATGCTTTAGTTCCTAAAAATGATGAGCCTGGATTATGAACTCTATAATCCTTTCAGCTCTAAAACTCCAATTCTTTGACCTTCTCCTATATGATGACTTAGTGTAATTGCCTTGCCAGTTTCTAAAGCAAGCTTCCTCTCTCCCTCCTTCCCTCCCTCCCTCCCCTTCCTTCCTTCCTTCCTTCCTCCCTCTCCTTCCTTCCTTCCTTCCTTCCTTTCCTTCCTTCCTTCCTTCCTCCCTTCCTTTTTCCCTCCCTCCCTTCCTTCCTTCCTTCCTCCCTTCCTTTTTCCCTCCCTCCCTTCCTTCCTTCCTTCCTCCCTTCCTTTTTCCCTCCCTCCCTTCCTTCCTTCCTTTTCTTTCTTTCTTTCTTTTTTTCATTCTTCCTTGAAGTATTAAAAAAATAAAGGAGAAAACGGATATCCTATTTATCCAAGCAAGCAATAAAAACAAAAACTATAAATTCCAGAATAGATTTTCTTTATTTAGCAGTTTTCTATATCAATAAAGTTTGAAGTATAAATCTCCCCAAATCAATATGTCATAATTTATTCAGTCATTTTCTAAGAATTTGAATAGTCTAAGTCTTCTTTGATTGTTTTGTTTTTTTCACATTTCAAATAAAGTTGGTATTTTTTTTTTTTGAGAAGAGTCACATTTTCTTTTATGACTGTTTTGGAATAGAGTCCTAGCAGTGACAAGGAACAGGACTGTGAATGTGGGATGGACAGCTCTGGGGAGAGTTAAATTCTTTAGTGACCCTTTGCTGGAGAGATCATTCCAGGGTGCAAAGGATTATTGTTATGCCAAATTCAGGACACATCTGCTCACTAGGCCTTAACTCTGAGAAACGGAATTTCCAAAATATTTTGACAGAAATGAGATGTCTAAGGAGATATCTGTCCTGTTCCTTCTTTTAAATGGCAGAGTTTGTAATTCTACCCTCCAATTAAAGGGGCAAAGAGTACCGATAAGGAATGAATAACAAGGCTGATTGGATTTTGCAAGGTGATGTTCAGTTCTTCAGTTATGTCCAACTCTTGGTGATCTCTTCAATGTCTACCCAGTTCCTACTAAAAAAATAACCTCTGCATTCAAGAGACAAAAACGAAGTTGGGGGAAAATGATATTCCACATTGCAGAAAGACTTATTTTGACTTTAGGATTGTTTCATTTCTTTACATATGTTTTAATTTAGTCTTCACAACGGTATTCACCAGAACCATTTGAAATTCTGCTCCAAGAATCACTGTAGAGATCTCAGCAAACACAGCTGAAATTAGAAAATGAAGTTGCTGCCTCTCCTTGGAGAAGAAATTTTTCTCTTAGCATTGTGAGAAAGGTCTTATTACATCTAGAAGAAAGAACTGGTAATGCATGACTCTGATTACCTGCTTTAGGAGTCCCAGTCCAGCAAATTGAGCTCCAGTGGGAAATTTCAAGTCCTTTGTTTTGTTTGCTTTAATCTCTTTCTAAGGTTTATGGAAATTCCCAGGAGGGAAAGAGAGTGAGCTCGTTGAAGGAGGTGATTATCTGCACTTCTCCACCCATATGAACATTTGGAGTGTCTCTGAATATGTGTATCTCATTTTTTTTTTTTTTTTTGAGCTACTACAATTCTTTTTTGTTCATAGAACACTAATGTGAGCTTGCCATGTTGGGCAGTGTAGTGTCAGCTTCTTCTATGTCTCACAATTGATACTGAAATTCTTCAGAGAAATCTTCAAAATGTCTTTGAATCACTTCTTCTGCCCTTTATATGAGTGCTTGTCTTGTGTGCATTCTCTGTAAAATAGCCTGTTAAGTAGATGTATGTTTGGCTTTCAGGATATTTGATCAGCCCGTTGGAATTGTGTTCTGCAATAGAGTTTGATTGTTCAGATTGTTCAGTATCTTTATTACCAGGTAATCTTAACAATCTTCTTAAGACAATTCAAATGGATGTGGTTCAATTTTCTAGGACAGCACTGGTAGACAGTCTATGTTTCTTAAGTATACAACAATGAGGTCAGCTTAAGGGCTCTGTAAATCTTTAGTTTGGTAGTCAGTCTAATGTCTCTTCTCTTCCACATTTGCTTCCACAAATGCTGAGCTAGTCTGAGCAATGTGTAAATTAATCTCATCATTTATATGTACATCCCTAGAAAATATGCTGCCAAGAAAAGTGAATTTATCCACACTATTTAACATTTCTCCATTTGCTGTAACTGTTGGTTCTATGTATAGATAGTATAGTGCTAGCTGGTAGAGAACCTTTATTTTCTTGGTGTAACTTATCAGGTCAAATTAGCATAATTGATAGAGAATTAATCCATACATTTTTGCATTTCATCCTCTGAAGCAGTACTGCATGCATAGTCATCTGTGAACAAAAAGTCATGTACCAACACTCTCTCCACTTTAGTCTTGGCTTATAACCTTTTCAAGTTAAATGGTTTACCATTAGTTCAGTAGCTGACCTTAATGCTATTTTTAGCATTATTTTTTATGTTTTTATGTTTGTATATGTTTTTATTTTATAAAACATCATGCTAAAAAGCATGGGAACAATGATACAACTCTGCCTCAATTCACTGGTGACTGGGAAAGTGTGAGAGCATTGACCTTTTTTTTCAGAATCCATGCAAGCATTTATCATCATGAAACTGGTGAACTTTTTCAGACAACCAAATTTTGCCTTAATCTTCCACAAATCCTCATGGCCAACAGTATCAAAAGCCTTGGTTGGGTCAACAAACACATACAAACCTTTGATCTGTCCCTGGCATTTCTCTTGTGTTGTTGGGTAGCAAATACTGTGTCAACAATTCCTTGGTTCTTTCTGAAGCCACATAGACTTTCAGCTAGATAACTATCTTCAGAGTGAAGGATCAGTTGATTAAGGAGAAGTCTGGCAAGAATTTTACCAGTAACAACTAAGAAAGTGGACCCTACCCTCCTCTCTCATGACTGTCAAAGAACAATCTGTTTTCCTTTATAAAACTGGATAATGGAGGCACCCTTGATCTCAAGAGGGATAATCTCCTTTTGCCATATAACCCAGAAAATTTCAGTCAACTTTTTTATGACCAGTGGTCAGTAGGTATTTGCTGGATGGAATGAGCACGAGACACTTTGCCACACAAGAGGATCCTAATGGCATTCAGTGCTGCTTCTTCAGTTGAAAGTTCAGTTAGAGAGGGATTGACATCAATCTAGGGTAAATGGTCTATGACTTCAGTACTATTTGATGACAGTTTGTCGAGAACACTATGGAAGTTTCCAGCCTCTCTCTCCAGGATTATGTCTATATTGCTGATCAATGTAGCTCCATCAGTCATGAATAGTTTTTAAAAAATTTTTTCTTAATAGCTTTTTATTTTTCCAAATACATATTCAACACTCACCTTTACAAAACCTTGTGTTCCAAATTTTTCTCCTCCCTTCCTAACCCTTCAGCAAACAATCCAATATAAATTAAAGATATGCAATTCTTCTAAACATATTTCTAAATTTGTCATGCTATGCAAGAAAAATCAGATAAAAGGTAAAAGAAAAAAAAAACACAAGAAAAAAATGCAAGCAAATAAACAAACAACATCAACCAAAAATATGCTTTGATCCATAGTCAGTTTCCATAGTTCTCTCTCTGAAGAGAGAGAACTGTATGGCTCTTTCCATTACAAACAAGTCTATTGGAATTACCTTGAATCACCTCATTGTTGAAAAGAGCAAACTCCATCATAGTTGATCATCACATAATTTAGTTGTTGCATACATTGTTCTCAAATTTTAAGGGTCATGGCCACTCTATTGGGCACAATAATAAGTTCTTCACTTAGCATCAGTTCATGTAAGTCTTTCCAGGCCTTTCTGAAATCAGCTTACTCATCATATTGCAGAGGTCTTTAGGATTTTTTGTTTGTTTGCTTACTTGCAAGGCAATTGGAGTTAAGTCACTTGCCAAAGGACACACAGCTATTAAGTGTCTGAGGCCAGAATTGAACTCACATTCTCCTGACTTCAGGGCTGGAGCTCTAACTACAGTGCCATCTAGTTGCCCCTACCAGAAGTTTTTGACTCATAAAAACCCTTCAGGACATTATAGAAGAGTTTTGGATTATTGCTATTGCTATTAAACTGAATCTCATCTGACTTCCTATAGAGCCAAGAATCCTTTATTTCTCTAAACTTCATTTTACTTTTGATGATATTAAATGCAACCTTCTTAGAAATGATTAAATGGTACATCTACAACATTTTTTTTTGTGGTTAGGTAAATGGAAGATAATGATAACGTTGGTGATGAGAAGATAGTGAAGCAAACAAATTTTCAGGAGTAAGTGACATTTTTTTGTTACTGTTCTGACTTTATTCCTCCCAAGAACTAACTCTTTGCCATGTCTGATAGTCTGTGCCTACAGATGATCAGATGGGTGTTTTTAACTGTTTATCTGCCTACAGATTATCAGATGGGTGTTTTTTAAACTATTATTTAACTGGGTGTAAAGTTACCCAGAATCACAAATTTGTCCTCTTTCAACAGGTCTTCATAAAAATTTTCTTTGACATTATCAGGGTTTTTCTTGGTGGGAACTGATGATGCTCATATGGCACTTTCCTGTAAGTGGCAACTGCATTGTTCATAAATTTGTCTTTTATTCCTTTTGGGAGGCATACAAACTTGCCCGATTAGATTAGCTCTGATTTCAAAATCTATGTCAGCTTCACAGTGTTCTCCATCACAGTGGCCACTCTGGAAAAATCTGCATCTGACTTTGGTAAGCTGGCATTCATTTGTTGGCCTTATTTCACTCAGGGTTTTACTCAGGGTTACTATTTGGATGCCGCATTGCATCACAAGGCCTTTTTATCTTTCATGTCTAGTGGATTTCATTTGGTCCACAAGTATGCTCATATTCCATGTATCAAATCATATTTATAAAAATTTTTGTACTTTTTTTGTGTTTCAACTGCAGGGTAGGATTTCTACCTGATGCTGTAAACAAGCTAGGGTTGGGTGAAATAAATAATTTTTAGAGTACCTTTTCTAGCTCCTTCTTCATGTAAACAGGTGAGCAGTTCAATGCTTCAAAAAAAAAAAAAAAAAAAAAAAAAAAGAATGCTCACACACCTAGGAGACTATTGAATACCAGTGCTACTTCAGTCCAGTGAGAAGACTACCCAATGTACAAAATTATTTTTACAGCTTCCAATGTATCCATACCTACTGATTTGTCATTTTCCTGTCTCCACAGGCCTTCAAAATGGGTAAAATAGTAAAATTATAACATAGTAAAATAATAAAATAAGATGGGTGATTTCTTGACTCATGTAAATTGGATTTAAGTGTGGCAGAGTTTTACAAGGTTATCAGCCTTTTTCTTCCAGTCCAGTGGCAAGGAAAAAAAAAAGTCCAGATGGCTCTTGGCCAGGACATAGTGGATGACCTTGGCATCTTCAATATGAACAAGTTCTAAGTGCTCCACAGCACCTGCTTCTGCCACCTCCAGGGACCATTGGAACAAATTGTTCTCATCCACCCATTCTGCTGGGGAAAGTCTACACGTACTTAGAGCAGGCACTCCCCTAACTCACCAACACCCTCAACCTTGTTTAGCTCATCTGCTGAGATGACTTTCATCGCATGCAGCTGCTGCACATGCTACAGCTTCTGGTGGGAATGAGTGACAAGTGGAAACTGAAGGTGGATAAGCAATGCTGAAAAGATTTTGACAGGCTCTTGCACCAGAGTTCTCCCTGACTACTCCATACATCCCAAAAGATCACTAAGTGATGTTTTAAGGCCCACCTTCATAAACTATGATTCACATCCCAATATAGGATCTTGTAACTGATTGTTAAGGGTTACAAAACTATAATTTATTATCAGTAAATGTTTGATTTATATACCTAATTGCTATATACTATACTATAAAATGAGTATATAATATATACTCAGAGTCATGTAAAAATTTCTCAGGTGAAAAAGGGTTGTAAGTGGAAAAAATTTAAAAAGCTCTGCTTTAAGGTATACAAAATGTTTTTCTCACAACTATCTCATTAAGTGGATTAACTATCTTTACTCCTTTGAACTCCTTGGGTCCATCCATACATATTTTCACAGTGGCCATTTTCTGCCCTAGCATTGTCAGTTTTCCTTTTTCCTTTCCCAGCCCACCCACTTTCTACATCTTACTCTAAGAAATATAAACATCTACACTACCATTATTTTTGGAAAGAGAAGATCAATGGACTATCTCATTTTTCTGTTCACCATCTTTTGATTTCCCAGACCAATTTCACTCCTCTGAATACTATTCCTCTAAATATGTTATTTCTCATATTAGAAGTAAATTCTTTTGAGACTAGGGACTGTCTCACATTTGGGTTTGTATTCCCAGAGCTTACTTAGTACAGTATACATTTAATAAATGTTTTTTACTCATTCATTTTACTTCAGAGGAAACTGAAATTCAGATAAGTTAACAAGATTTGTCTGTAGAATTAAACCATTAATGTTCAGTGACAGCTTTAAACCCTAGATCATCTAATTTCAAGTTAATTTTTTCCCCATTGTTGCATTTTGCCTCTAAATTCAGAAGTTAGATTAATTACTTGCCTATGTCTAGACTGCACAAGGCCACACAATTTTGCCAAGCCCTTGAGCTTGATGGAGTCAGCTCTTAAAGCCAAAATTAAATTAAAAAAAAAATCATGCTTTAATGCATACTTATTACATAGAATTAGTATATAGAAGGAGATTACACCAAATAAAATAGCTATGTGTGGCTGCAGATCAGCGACTTCTCCCAGACCTATGCTACTTCCAATCAATATTTAGGTTTATTCCAAATGGAAGAGTTTAAGTAAAACCACAGCTCAGTTGTTTTATTTCCTCTGATTGCTGCAATGAGTGAGCAAAGGGATTCATACAATAAAATAAAGTTCCTAAATGATATTTAACTCCTGGTCAATGTCTGAAGAATTTCAAGAGGTGGAAGTAAGTTTAGGAACCAGGGTTAGTTGTCAATAGCATTGCTTTTCTGCTCACATTCCTGTTTGGTGGTTGAGCTGAACAGGACTTTGACCATTTCTACCAGTTTGTTCATCATGAATAGAATGGTAGGGTATAAGTAAAAAACAGATAAGATACAGATCAAGAATCTTTCCATCCCATAACCATCTTGCTTTCCTAGCTTTTAATTTGAAACTCCAGCAGCCCCTCTTGGTTACTCCACTTGCCTCATTTCTATCCATAACTGCTGCTTGTTTCTTTTCCCAGAATTACATCTCAGCTTCATGGACATATTTACCCTCAGAAACTTCAAAAGCTAATGTCCAATTTGAAACATCCTTCTATTTATCACATACACATGGAACTAATCCACATATTTGATTTTTTTTTTCCTGAGCATGTTCCATTTAATAGCAAGATTGTTGTTTTGTTGTGTCCAACTTTTTGTGACCCCATTTGGGTTTTCTTGGCAACTCACATTAGTTCTGAAAGACTTTATGAGAGTAATCAACTTAAAAATGTTCTTTTATCAGTCCTTAACAGATTACTCAAAGATAAACTTTTATTACACTTTAAAAAAATGTTTCAGAAATCAGTTCTGTCAACTAAAAAGGTTCCTAGAAAAAAAACTGAGAAACACATTATGCTGTTCTTTTTGAGTCTCCTTTTGAAAAGAGTATATATCTCTGAGTCACAATGACATGTGTTTCTGAATATTTAGTTTCCTTATGTAGTGGAAGCATTCTTCTAGGAAGGAAAGATGAGAACCTGCTTGGAGCACAGGGCTATTAGGGCATTCTAAAAATGCTATGCCTTCTGTGGGTATGTCAGCTGTTCCTCAGCTCACTGATTTTGTTTTTAAATGTTAATGGAAGAGGATTCTTCTGTTATTAAATTTCTCAAAGAAAAATGACTTTGTGTGTGGGATTGTGGTGTTGATATGTGACCAATAAATGTACTGCACTGTTCAGCCAGAATTTGTCTTGATGATTAATAAGGATTCTATAACATTATAGTAGAAAGAACATTACACTTAGATTCAGAAGACTTTAGTTTGGATTTCATTTCTGCCACTAACTTTGTGAGTTGGGGGTACAGAAGAAGGAGATGGGAAATGTTTAACAACCAGCTCTTTGGGAGGACAACTGATTATAAATCTATATCTACATATTTTATGCTTTTATTCTTACACACACACACACACACACACACATATATATATACATATACATCTGGGAAATAGTTTTTAAGTTTAATCTACATGGTCAAACTTTTTTTCATCAGTTTCTTAAGTCTAGATAATCAACAAAGCAATGAATACTACCATAAGTAGTGTTGAATTATTTTGGAATTTATAAATGCTCATAATGGCTCCAGCACACCTCTCTGGGTGATCCTCAATTAAGTCATATAAACTTTCTGAACCTTAGCAAATTCATCTATACAATTAGCAGAATATTTGGCATACATATCTTTTTGACTTCCCTTTTTATTTTTCTTTATTTTTTTATTACAGCTTTTTATATACAAAACATATATATGGGTAATTTTTCAACATTGACCCTTGCAAAGATTTCTGTTTCAACTTTTCTCCTCCTTCTCTTTACTCCCTCCCCTAGATAGCAGATAGTTCCATATATATTAAATATGTTAAAGTATATGTTAAATACAATATATGTATAAATATTTATATGGTTATCCAAGAAAACCATATAAATATTTATACATATATTGTATAATCCAACAAATCCAAGAAAGATTGGATTTAGGAAGAAGATAAAAATAACCTGAAAAGAAAAAACAAAAATGCAAGCAAACAATAACAGAAAGGGTGGAAATGTTATGTTATGGTCTATACTCATTTCCCAGTGTTCTTTCTCTGGGTGTAACTGGTTCTGTTTATTACAGATCAATTGGAACTGATTTGGATCCTCTCATTGTTGAAGAGAGCCATGTCCATCAGAATTGATCATCATATAGTATTGTTGTTGAAGTATATAATGATCTCTTGGTTCTGCTCATTTCACTTAGCATCAGTTAATGTAAGTCTCTCCAAGTCTCTCTGTATGGAATACATATCTTAAAAGATTGTCATATGGAAAGCATTTTCATCCCATCTGGAGTGGCTGGACTGCAAGGTCCACAAACTGATATTTTTTGTTCCTTCCTTTCAGACATCCTTTGATCCCTGAGCTTCCCAGTCCATCTGCAGTAGACAGATGGGAAGAACAACAAGCTCCTCATATTGCTTGTTTAACTCTGACTACCTGAGTCCCCTACTGTTTGTAGCAGGGGTCCTCAAACTACAGCCTGCGGGCCAGATGCAGCAGCTGAGGACGATTATCCCCCTCACCCAGGGCTATGAAGTTTTTTTTATTTAAAGGCCCACAAAACAAAGTTTTTGTTTTTACTATAGTCCGGCCCTCCAACAGTCTGAGGGACAGTGAACTGGCTCCCTATTTAAAAAGTTTGAGGACTCCTGGGAAGAGTAGGTATATTATGTACCTCCCGTAATGATCTCTTATACCCTTTTGCAGATTTTGCAGATCTAGGCTCTGCCAGTGGATTCAGTCATCTTTGACGACATTCCTCCAAATTTATAGGGATTCCTTGCATCTCAGTTCCATTTAGTCACTAACAAATTTGTTTTTATAAAATAACATTTACTTTAAAAGATTCAATCAAACAAAAAAACTTACTCCCTATAGACATTGGAAGCTTAATGACTCTCCCTCCTCCCACTGTCTCCTCTCCTATCTCCCACTGTACCTTCCCTACTCCCCTCCATTCTCTGGGAAAGGAAGGGTTTTAGATTCATATCTTAGCTTAGTTCCTATACGGAAGAATCACAGTTTCAAATCCAAAACCTCCCTTGGGCTTGAGTCCCAGGTACATGACTTTTCAGGACTTCCATGCTAGGTTGTCTGTCATACCTGAAATCTTGGCTCCAAGGTCACCATGGCTTGAACTCCTCCATCCAAAGAGGTTACTACCTGCACCTAGACACTGAGTAGGACAAATGAAAAAGAACAGGAACAGGAACACTCCAAGCTATAGGAACTAAAAAAGAAAGGAGTAGGGAAGGTATGCCATTTCTTTCTTTCTGGCTCAGTTCATGGCATCCATGGACAAACTTGGTATGATCTTTTCCCTCTGGATGAAGCAAGGAATAGGGCAGTGGGAAGAGAGTAACACTGTTCCATTCTGGCAGCTTTAAAGATGAACCTTTTTTTTGGCTATGTGGCCACCTGAAGGAAGCTTCTCCCACTTGTAGAACACAATATATCTCCTCTCAGAAGCAGAGTGCCTCCATGAGATCCCTGCATGTGCAAAGCAAGCCCCTTGGAGGAGCTAGGAATCTCCAGTTATAACCTTCTAACGATATGTAAATATACTAATCCTTAATATCTTTTATGTCATTGTTCTCTAGATCTTAACATCCGAGACTTTAACCATTATGTCCCCCAGATTTTCAGGCAATGCTACCTGACCTGCTTATACAAACAAGAAGCTGTGCACTTTGTCATCTACCTCACCAGTGTACCCTTTGGATTTTCAGAAATTACCATCTGCCCTTTAGCTAATCTGTCTTATATGTGTTCTCATTTCCAATTACGCTGTGTGCTCCTTGAGAGTAGGAGCTATCTCATTTTTCCTATTTGTATTTCCAGAACTTAGCACAGAATTGACACACAGTAATTGGTGAATAAATTTTTTTTCCTTCATAAAAGCTCTTATGAAAATATGAACTATTACTAGAGTACAATAAAATGTTGATTACCTGTCACTGAGAAATCTAGGACACAAAGATATTCAGCGACATAAGAACAAACAATTGAATTTGCAATATCTCTCGTATAGCTGTTTTGTGAAAATGCGTGATTTCTTCAATGTTCTTAAATGATGACAGCCTAAAGAATCCACAAGGTGTCAGTGTTCTGCCTTTGATGTGAGGTAGAGGGTGGATTGAAGATAAAGTAGGTTAAACTAATTACGACTGTATTTGTTTATAACATTAAACAAACTTGAATTAAGTGGATAGGTGAATGAATGACTGTTCAAGGAGGACAAGCATTTAGTGTGAGTCCTTTCCAGGGCTGCTCATTCACCTTTGGTTTTCACCTGTCACCCATCTTTCGTTTGTGGTTCCAAGAAGCTGTAGTATGCACAATGGTCACACCTTGGTCAACTGTTCCTGCAAGGGACTAAGGTTATGGGATAATGACAGGTTATCATTGGTGAGGGTCTGCTCCAAACGTGTGAAGACTTCCCCGGGTGGAAGAACCAGAGGAGGACAATTGTTCCAATGGCCATGAAGACAGCTGAAGGCTGTGGAGAGCTTAGAGTTTGATGAGACACTGAAGTTGCCAAGGCCATTCACTGTACCCCAGCTCTTCATCAGTTGTCTTGCCACTAGACTTCAATGACTGAAAAAGAGAGTGAGAGTGAGGCTGATGACTTTGTATAATTACTCAATAATGTCACTGGTCCTCTTCAAAAATGAAGCAAAAAAAAATATAAGTGCTTATTTCGAACATTGTACTATGGTAGGAAAATAGAGACATGATTTCTCCCCTCAATTACAGACTAGAAGAGAAAGCTAGAAATCAGAGTATGTTTTGAAGGTTGATGAACATCAACAGCTCTGGATTAAATTAATTTTGCCTCATTTAAATTCAATCCATGCAGAGCCATAAAATTACTCAATGATGTCATTGGTCCTCTTCAAAAATGAAGGGCAAAAAAAGTATAAATGCCTGTTTTGAACAATGTACTATGCTAGGAAAATACAGAAACATGATTCCTCCTCTCAAGGAATTTGCAAACTAGAAGGGAAATTCAGAAGTCAGAGCATGTTTGGAAGGTTGATGAACATTAATATCTCTGGATTAAATTGAGCATGATTTTAATGAGCAATATCAAACAATTGAGGAGAATGGCTACTTCATTTTCACCTACAATATTACAAAATAAAGTTTTGTTAAAAAGAAGAAACAATTTTCTTCCTATTTCTTGTAAATGCTAATTGTAATTCTTCCCATCTCCTTAATTTTGTTTTCCTAATTTTTAAAATGATTGTTGTTTAGTAATCTTTTAGTTATGTCTGACTTCATGACCCCATTTGGGGTTTTCTTGGCACAGACACTAGAGTGGGTTTACCCATGTTCTTCTCCAGCTCATCTTATGGATAAGGAAACTGAGGCAAACATTTCAGTAAGTTACTCAGGGTCTCATAGCTAGTAAGAATCTGAGGCCTGATTCGAACTCAGGAAGATGTCTTCCTTACTCTAGGTCTAGCGTTCTGCGCCACCTGACTGCCGCCTTCCTGTATATCCTGGGCCTTTATTATTCTAACAATCGTTTTTTTCCTTTTTCTCATACATCTTTCTCTTCTTACTGGCTTTTTTCCCAACTTCCTACAAATAGGATTAGGAATTTTGACATATGAAGAACAAAAAAAAAAAAAAAAAAAGAGAAAAGAAGAGAATATGAAGAATTTTTAGAGTTCTGGCTTTGAAATCAGAGAACCTAGCTTCAAGTTCTTCCTCTTTCATTTAGTACCAGTGTGACATTGGGCCTCAGTTTTCTAATCTGTGAAATGAGAGAGTCTTAGCCCTATTTAAATTGGACTACCAAGGGACTGAACATCCCAGGAAGCCCTGATTTGCTAAAAGAGTCTATTGGTTCTATTGTCCCCAGGAAAAGCAATCTTGCTTATTACCTCTGTCTTTAGGTGAGCTTTTTCTTGTAATTCTGTTTAAGTTCTTGCTTATTACCTTCATCATCACATTCTCAATAAGAAGTATTTATCTTGAATGAAATTTTATAAAAATTAGGTATGATATATCATTGGCAATTATTGAATGAGACTCATAAGAAATATGCAATTTTCTCAACTGTGCATGGTACCTTTACAAGAATTGTCCATGGGTTAGGACATAAAATCTCATAAATAGTTGCAGAAAAGCACAATTTTAAACTTATCATCTATTGACCATGACATAATAAAAAATTATAAATATAATTATATATATAGTATAAATAAAGCACATTTGAATAAGGGTTTCATACTAAAGAATTGTTCAAAGAAAAGTTCATATAAATAGTAGATAATCTCATCCAAAAAAAAAACAATGAAATTAAAGAAGTTCAGAGTTCCTAGAGGTCAGGGAATCAAATGAAGAGGTTCAGGGTTGTGTCCCCATATGATAAGGTTTGACACAGGATCCCCTTGGGGGATTTGGCACAGGGCAAGGAGTTGTGGGAATCCCTTTGGTTGGTGCAGAGGTCCTTCATAAAGGAATTTACAAACCTGAAAAGCTAGGCTGGCAAAAAAGAAGTTTATTATTGGCATTGGGAAGTCAGCCTTTACTAGAAAGACTGAATCCCTTGGTGGTAAGGTCCTGACAGAGAGATATAAAGTTTTTAGCAGAAAAATCCTATCTTAGCAGAAAAAGTGAATAAGGTCTTGTTGGGGAAATAGATAAAGATAAAGAAGGAGTAATGCTGAAAGAGACTATCACTTCAGCAGGCAGAGAGTTGCAGCTTATGTGAAGGGGAGAGAGAGGTTCCTTGGCAAGGCATGGCATGTTAGGTCCTCTGCAAGGAGTGAGCCCCAAGTTGCTTCTTTTTATAATTGAAACATTGGCTAGAAGCTGAGGGCAACTCTTGATGGGGACTGGGAGCAGTTTCAGCTGGAATCAGAATCAAAAATCTTAGAATTACATGAGTGTCCCTGGACTAATTTCCAAGTCAATAGAGTTGGAATCTCCAGTTCCAGTTAAGTAGGAATTGTCCTGTACTCAACTGGTCCCACCTAAGAATGAAATCACTTTATTTTGATTCCCTGGGGCAGGTCATTTGTAGAGGTGGGGTTCAAGGAGAATCTCTCCTTCAAGGAGCTTCTCAAGTGCTTTACCTCATGGCTCACCCCCAAAGTCAGAGAGAAAGAGAAAGAGTTTTGGGACTCCCATCATCAAAATGACATACCTAAACTTTTGGAATATAACCAAAATAGTTTTTAGTCAAAAATATATATTTTTAGATATTTTTGTCAACAAAAGAAAAATTAGAAAATGAAGTGGACATGTAACAAGGATAACAAAAAACTAAAAAAGAAACAAATAAAAAACCCCCCACCAAAATAGAAATTCTGAAAAGCAAAGAGATTAACAAAAGCAAAATACACTCATTAAATTAATTTTTAATATTTTTGAAAAAAAAAACCTAATAAAATAGAGAAATCAACTAGGTGATTTTTTTTTAAAACACAAGAAAAACCAAATTGTTAGTATCAAAAATGTGAGAGAAATTATTATTTTTCTCTTATATTAAATAATTTACTATTGGAGAGATCCAAGATTTTTTCCCTTTCTATTTCCTCATTCAGAAGTGAGCCTTGTAAGCTTTTCTGGACAATCATTGAAGTGCAAGGCTGATAACAAGATTAAAATCTTGGGCAAAAATGAAAAAGTTTAGATCTGATCAAAAAGCAAAGAAATTTTAATTTAGGTGAACTTGTGGATTCTGGCCCATTGTGTTTTAGTCAGATAGGTCTGAGTAGATGTGGATTTTCCCTTTTGTCAGATTACCCTAAATCGGGGTAGTTTAGATTTATATAAATCTCTTTGGCTAAGAGGACTGAGTAATCAGAGTCATATCCCCAGATCATCCTTAGAATAAACCCAGGTCTCATTATATTATTTATTCTATCATTACTTATTAACCAATCAGAGTTGATTTTGACCCTCAGAAACATGCACTCTTCCAAGGACATTCGTGAGCATTGAGTGGGTTCCATGAGAGATTGTTGGCATTCCAGAATGTCACTCACCCCTTTTTATTCATTATTGGCTAGAATAATTAATAAAAAAATAATTACCCAGAAACTATGTCTCTTGAACATTTTAACCCATCATAAATAAAAAAGGAGGACTCACAATAAATGAATGAAAGAAATAATTGAAAACTATTTTGCCCAGTTATGTGTCTCTCAAAACTGATATGGAATGGATGAATATTTCCAAAATACCAAATACTGAGATTACCAGAACAAGAAACTGAGAATTTAAATAACTCCATCTCAGAAAAAGAAGGTGTTTTGTTAAAAAAAATAATTAAAGCTTTTTATTTTTAAAATATATGCATGGATAATTTTTCAACATTAATCCTTGCAAAACTTTCCACCTACTCTATTTCTTAGCCAATCCCAAATGGTTTTGATGACCGCTGCTTTATTATATAGTTTTAGATCTGGCATAGCTAGGCCACCTTCATTGGCATTTTTCTCATTAATTCCCTTGAAATTTGAAAAAGAAGTAAGTATTGATATTAATGTGCCAATTTAGTTAACTAGACTTTTCTCCATAGTTGCTTGAGATGTCTAAATTTCAGCCTCTTCTCTACATGTACAGTCTCTAAAGACTTCAAGACATATTTTCCCCCCAGTTCTCTACTTTTATTAGCTAATCCTAATATTGGATAGGTTACCTGACCTACACTTTGGCCTGATTTCTGGCAACTTCCTATGGGACTTAATCTAGTTGTAGTCTTGCAAGTGCTCTAGAGTTCATATTGAGAATTGTCTGAGTTAACTTCAACTACCTTTCCCCATAATAACACAATTGCTAATAGTTAAAAGCTTCATATTTAACATCCACCAACTCATTTATTCTTCCTAACAATTCAGCAAAATAGAAGTCAGAAATTTTTAGTGAATTAGACAAAGAGGGGACCTGGGGAAAGGAGGGCTTTAGTTCAAATTCTGCTTTGGACATTACTAGCTATGTGACCTTCAGCAGGTTATTTAATTTTTCATAGCCTCAGTTTCTTAGTCTGTAAACTGAGAGGTTAGAGCCAATAGCTTCTATTGGCCTCATCCAACTCTAAATCTCATGTTAAGATAGACCCACCTGTCATTTTGGGTGGCAATATAGTGACCCATTTTCCTTCAGGGATTTTCTCAGTATCTTAATCTAAGGTTTTAAAGGGAGCAGCTACATGGAACATACAGTGCACAGAATGCTGGACCTGAAGTCTGGAAGATATTTAGGTTTAATCCCAGGTCTTACTAGCTATGTTATTTTGGAAAAGTCACTTAACCCTCTTTGCCTTAGTTTCTTCTTCTGTAAAATGACCTGGAGAAGGAAATGGAAAACTTATCTAGTATCTTTGCCAATAAAACCGGAAAGGGTCATGAAGAGTCACATACAACTGAACAACAAAGATTTCCCTCCTCCTAGAAATGTTTGAAATTTAATTTCAAGGATATCCAAAGGAATGAATCATAGCTTGAGAGCTAGAAGGCATTTTAAGTTTTATCTAATCCAGTCTCCTACCTTTACAATCACAGAGATTATGACTTGCCCAAATCTGTACAAGTATGTTGGTAACAATGTCAGAATTCAAACTCAGCTTCTCTGACTTTGGTATATTGTACCGTGCTTTCTTCCAAATTTCTAATAGTGAAATTTCAGTTATTTATAATGGATTTGAAGAAGATATTGTCTGTGAAGGGAGAATTTCTTGGTTTCTACTTCACATATGTCTATCTTTTCTGCTTATCATGTATCCAGACCCTTTAGTGGAAAACAAACAAAAAACAGCTCATGACTACTGATATAATCCAAGTTTCTTTAGCTATTGAGAGTATATTTATTTGCTAACTCCATAAAATATCACATAGGCCGAAACCTTAACAATTCTGTATTAGACTTTTTCTTTTTCAATCATGGAATAATGACTTATAACTGTGGCCATGGATTACAGTCAATTCAACAAAAAAGCACCTTTTAAATTTTCGTTTGACTAATTAACAGTTAACAAAGACAGTGCCATCTGGTGGTTTAATTGAGTACATTTATTGTCAACGACAATTATTTTTCTCCCAAAAGTGCTTTTAAGTTTCTTTGAACTTGAATTTAAATCTTGCTCCCCCCCTTTTTTTTTTTAAGAGAAATGCTTCATAATTAATTATTTCCAATTAAGTGTTTCTCACTTTACCATCATCTTTCCAGGTAATTTTTTTCATTCTAATATTCTCAGTAGGATATAAATCAGGGTGAACAACTATCTCTTCATAATTGAAGAAAGGATTAATAAAAGAGGGAGTCTCTCTAAGAAAAATACCAAATATCCTAATAGCTTAAATCAAATACTATATTCAAAATTGAAAGACAAATAATAATAGATTTTAAAGAAGTTTTATATAGGTCATAACAAAGGGAAATTTATATAAGAAATAGGTGTATTTATTTATGAATCAGGGATTTTTTAAAAAAGAATATTTGGACTATAGACGACCAATATCCCTTGATAATGAAAAAGTCTATTAACTAGGAACCAAGAAAACATATGCATGATAAAATAAAAAATAACTATATATATATATGTTTGTATGTATGTGTGTGTATACAAGTACACACAAACACTTAAATATACACAATAAATACAAAGAGAAAGGTAGGTTTGAAAAGAGGATAACTGGCAAATTGGAGGAGATCAGGAAAGGCATCTTATTTTTTCTTTTCTTTTTTTTAATCAAAGCTTTTTATTTTCAAAACATATGTATGGATAATTTTTCAACATTAATCCTTACAAAAGCTTGTGTTCCAATTTTCTCCCTTTTCTCCCACCCCCTCTCCTAAATGGCAAGTAATTCAATATAAGTTAAACATAGTAGAAATACATGTTAAATCCAATAAATGAGTAAATGTTTTTACAATTATCTTGCTGCACAAGAAAAATCTAATCAAACAGAGAAAAAAATGAGAAAGAAAATAAAATGCAAGCAAACAACAGCAAAAATAGTGAAAATGCTATGTTATGATATATATTCAGTTCCCACGGTCCTCTCCTTGGGTGTACATGGCTCTCTTCATCACAAGACCATTGCAACTGGTCTGAATCATCTCATTGTTGAAAAGAACCACATCCATCAGAAGTGATCATCATATAGTATTGTTATTGAAGTACATAATGATCTTCTGGTCCTTCTCATTTCACTTAGCATCAGTTCATGTAAGTTTTTCCAGATTTCTCTGAAATCATCCTCCTGATCATTTCTTATAGAACAATAATATTCCATAACATCCATATATCATAACTTATTCAGTTATTCTCCAACTGATGGGCTTCCATTCAGTTTACAGTTTCTTGCCAGTATAAAAACAGCTGCCACAAACATTTTTGCTTGTGGCTCCCTTTTCAAGAAAAGCATCTTTTTTTGTTTTTGTTTTTGTTTTATTATTATAGCTTTTTATTTACAAGATATGTGCATGGGTAATTTTTCAGCATTGACAATTGCAAAACCTTTTGTTCCAATTTTTTCCCTCCTTCCCTCCCCTCCTCCCCCAGATGGCAGGTAGACCAATACATGTTATATATATATTAAAGTAAATGTTAAATATAATATATGTATACATATCCATAGTTATTTTGCTGCACAAGAAGAATTGGACTTTGAAATAATGTACAAATTAGCCTGTGAAGGAAATAAAAAATGCAGGCAGACAAAAATAAGGGATTGGGAATTCTATGTAGTGGTTCACACTCATTTCTCAGAATTCTTTCGCTGGGTGTAACTGGTTCTATTCATTATTGAACAAATGGAACTAATTTAGTTCATCTCAATGTTGAAGAAGGCCATGTCCATCAGAATTGATTATCATATAGTATTGTTGTTGAAGTACATAATAATCTCCTGGTCCTGTTCATTTTATTCAGTATCAATTCATGTAAGTCTCTCTAGGTCTTTCTGAAATCATTGTTTGTCATTTCTTACAGAACAATTGTTGGAATCTTTACAAATTGTTAAGTCATTAGAGTTGATAGAGACAATAATTATCTAATTTAGCATGGTACTTAGCAAATCCTCTAGCTCACTAATGTATTTAAGTACTCGTTGGAGTTCACATGTTTGGGAGATTTCAGGAATTAGTATAAGATATCTGAATTCATACCTCCCTTGAAGTTCTTAGGGCCAGAGAGCACTCTGGGAGATAACCCATAATCCCATTCTCTCAGAGGAGGAGTTAACTTTTGGGAGATCATATATATAGAGGAAGCTCTTAGAGCTTTAAGAGAGTTACTTGGGAACATTCCCAGGGGTCGGAGAGGAGCACTCTGGGAGGAAGCCTACAAGCCCTCTCTCGGAGGCAAGAGAGATTCATTCCATCTGGAGGCTGAAGAAAGCAGAGGTAAAGGACAAAGCTG
The DNA here is from genome assembly GCF_902635505.1 of Sarcophilus harrisii. Lineage (NCBI taxonomy): Eukaryota > Metazoa > Chordata > Mammalia > Dasyuromorphia > Dasyuridae > Sarcophilus > Sarcophilus harrisii. Next base: position 184,264,454 of record NC_045426.1, on the reverse strand, counting down.
CAAGAGCTCTTAGAACCAAGGAGAGAGAGCAGAGGTAGAAACAAAGAACAAGCTGCAAGAGCTCTTGGAACCAAGCAGAGAGATAGGCCTCTGAGCTAACCGGGCCCAACGAAAGAGACAAGACTTAGAAGGAGAAAATAAATGTTTGCATTTTATCAGCTGGCTGCATTTTGGGTGAATATTTACTTGTAACTGAAACTAAGGCTGCTTCCAGAAAACCTCCCCGAGAAACCCTCTCCCCCAGAGAGAACCATTATTATATTTAAAGAAGAAGAAACACCAACAAACAATAATATTCCATAATATTCATATACCACAATTTATTCAGCCATTCTCCAATTGATGGGCATCCACTCAGTTTCCAGTTTCTGGTCACTACAAAGAGGGCTGCCACAAACATTCTTGCACATACAGGTCCCTTTCCCTTCTTTAAGATCTCTTTGGGATATAAGCCCAGTAGTAACACTGATGGATCAAAGGGTATGCACAGTTTGATAACTTTTTGGGCATAGTTCCAAATTGCTCTCCAGAATGGCTGGATGTGTTCACAATTCCACCAACAATGTATCAGTGTCCCACTTTTCCCACATCTCCTCCAACATTCAGCATTATCTTTTCCTGTCATCCTAGCCAATCTGACAGGTGTGTAGTGGTATCTTAGAGTTGTCTTAACTTGCATTTCCTGATTAATAATTACTTGGAGCATCTTTTCGTATGGCTAGAAATAGTTTCAATGTCTTTGTCTGAAAATTGTTTGTTCATATCCTTTGACCATTTATCAATTGGAGAATGGCTTGATTTCTTATAGAGTCAATTCTCTATATATTTTGGAAATGAGGTCTTTATCAGAACCTTTGACTGTAAAAATGTTTTTCCCAGTTTATTGCTTCCCTTCTAATCTTGTCTGCATTAGTTTTGTTTGTACAAAAGCTTTTCAATTGAACTTATTCTACTGATCAACTAGTCTATTTTTTAGCCAATACCAAATGATTTTGGTAACTGCTGGTTTATAATATAATTTTAGATCTGGTATAGCTAGGCCATCTTCATTTTGATTTTTTTTTTTTTCATTAGTTCCCTTGAAAGTCTTGACCTTTTGTTCTTCCAGATGAATTTTGTTATTATTTTTTCTAGGTCATTAAAATAGGTTTTTGGGAGTCTGATTGGTATAGCACTAAATAATAGACTAATTTAGGTACATTTTTATTATGTCTGCTTGCCCTATTGAAGAGCACTTAATATTTTTCCAATTGGTTAGATCTGACTTTATTTGTATGGAAAGTGTTTTGTAGTTTTGTTCATATAATTCCTGACTTTCCCTTGGCAAATAGATTCCCAAACATTTTATACTATCAGTAGTTGCTTTAAATGGAATTTCTCTTTGTAACTCTGTTGGATTCTGTTAGTGATATATAAGAATGCTGATGACTTATATGGGTTTATTTTGTATCCTGCAGCTTTGCTAAAAGTGGGGATGATTTCTAATAACATTTTAGTAGAATTTCTGGGGTTCTCTAAGTAAACCATCATATCATCAGCAAAAAGTGATAATTTGGTTTCCTCATTATTTACTCTAATTCCTTTAATCTCTTTCTCAGCTCTTATTGCCGGGACTAGCATTTCTAATACAATATTGAATAGTAATGGTGATAGTGGGCAACCTTGTTTCATTCCTGATCTTATTGGGAATGGTTCCAGTTTATCCCCATTACATATGATGCTTACTGATGGTTTAAAATAGATGCTACTCATTATTTTAAGAAAAAGTCCATTTATTCCCATACTCTCAAGTGTTTTTAATAGGAATGGATGTTGGATTTTATCAAATGTTTTTTCTGCATCTATTGAGATGATCATATGGTTTTTGTTAATTTGGTTATTGATATGATCAATTATGCTAATAGTTTTCCTAATATTGAACCAGCTCTGCATTCCTGGTATAAATCCTATTTGGTCATAGTGTATTATCCTGGGGATGATTTTCTGTAATCTTTTTGCTAATATTTTATTTAAGATTTTAGCATCAATATTCATTAGGGAGAGTGGTCTATAATTTTCTTTCTCTGTTTTCAACCTACCTGGTTTAGGTATCAGTACCATGTCTGTGTCATAAAAGGAATTTGATAGGAGTCCTTCATTCCTTATTTTTTCAAATAGTTTATATAGCACTGGAGTTAATTTAAAGATTAATTAATCTTTAAATGTTTGGTAGAATTCACATGTAATTCCATCTGGTCCTGGGGATTTTTTCTTAGGGAGTTGATTAGTTGCTTGTTCTATTTCTTTTTCTAAAATGGGACTATTTAATTAATATACTTCTTCCTCTGTTAATCTGGGAAACCCCTATTTTTGAAGATAGTCATCCATTTCACTTAGATTATTAAATTTATTGTCATAAAGTTGGGCAATGTAACTCCTTATTATTGCTCTAATTTCCTCTTCATTGGTGGAAAGTTCTCCCTTTTCATTTTTAAGACTACCAATTTGATTTTCTGCTTTCCTTTTCTAATCAGATTTACCAAAGGTTTATCTATTTTATTAGTTTTTTCATAGAACCAATTCTTAGTTTTATTTATTAATTCAATAGTTTTTTTACTTTCAATTTTATTAATTTCTGTTTTTAATTTTAGAATGTCAAGTTTAGTATTTGATTGGGGGGGGGGGGTTAATTTGGTCTTTTTCTAGCTTTTTAAGTTACAAGCCCAATTCATTGATCTCAAGAAAAGCATCTTACAGAAGATGATGCCTGTTGGCAATCTTACCTTTTTCTTATCATGAATTGATCCATCTTCATAGTTTTCAGTGTCTTGAAGAAGGGAGTGAGGTACATTTTCTTATCTCTTTTTCAAAGGTCAGTACATAGGATGACTTGACCAGGTCACCATATCTTGCAGTAGGTATCAGAGGCAGCTCTTGAGTATAGGTCTTTCTGACTTTGAGGCTAGCTCTCTATCTGCTCTGTTATCCAATTTCTTTAAGAAATAAGCACAGCAGTTGCAGTCACTCAAATTTTATGTCTTGCAGATATCTGGTCTATGAGATACAGGTCAAAATAATGTTTTTTTGTACTTTTACTTTGATGTACTTTATATTTTATACCCTAGTGCTGGAATTTCTTGAACTGGAATGTGCCATTTTACAAAAGCTGAAATTGAGGTCTGGGAAGTAAAATGACTTGTCTAAAGCCACAGGTAGTCAGAAACAGGTAGTTTGAATCAGATTTTCTGATTCTAGAGAAAATATGCTTTTACCACACTGCCTTCTTTAAGAATTTTTTTTTCACATTGAGGAGCCAATGCCTTTATTGTGAATGTGTACCAAAGAGAGTTTACTTAATAGAGCTAAATATGACAAAAAAGTTTCCATTTTATTTGTACATACACAAGCACATTGTAAACTTCTACAAAAATGACGTTACATTTACTCTGTGTTCCATTCCAATATCTTTTCTGGCTGGCTATGTGTAAAGTTTCAATTCTATACTCGGTTCATTCATTGGATCCCTGCAAAGAGCTTTATAAGAGGTTCCAATGCAATAACACAAAGAGTTTCTTTAAATCTTTTAAAGAAAGGAAGGCAGGAGATAAAGAATCAGTGGGAGCCACTCTATGATCACGGTGCAGAGACTGTGTTCAGGAATAGAAAGGAGATAGTAGAAAGGCTTGATAAATAACTTCTCCTGGGCTTCACTGAGGAAGATGTTGCAGAGATTCTTATTCCCAGCATGTCTTTTGAAGTAGGCTTTCAGAAGCAGCAGCTCAGGCCCCTCTTGCTAAGCCTCAAGATCTGAGTTAATCATAGTTGGGTGCAGTCCAGGGTCAAGGATGCTCACACCAGATGATTAAGAGAAGAGCCTTCAGGATTATCTGTATCTGAGGTGAAGCAGAGGCAGCAGACCAGAAACACAGCTGGTAAAACAGGAGGCTTGAATCAGGTTGCTAAGGTAAGGTCAGGAACATACGATGGTAATAATAATGACTGTTCATGTTTCTAGAGAGCTTTGGGGCTTACAAAGCCCTTTTCTTACAACAGACATTTGAGGTAGGTAGTCCAAGTACTAGGATCATAAGATAATAGATGTATGGCTGGATGGGCTTTTGGGATTGTCTGGTTCAGCCCCCTCACTTTACAATTGAGGAAACTGAGGGATTCAGTAATTTGCCTAAGGGTAACACAAGTTGTAATGAATGAAAGTCCTTTGATTTTGAGGGGAGGTAGCACAGTGCATAAAGTGCCGAGTCAAGAAGACACTTCTTTCTGAGTTCAAATCCAGTCTCAGTCACTTACTAGTGAGTCACTTAACCCTGTTTGCCCCAGTTTCTTCATCTAGAGAAGAAATGGCAAACCACTCCAGTATCTTTACCCCACCCTCCCACCAAAACCAACTAAACTCCCCAAACAAAGCTCTAAATCAGGTATTCTTTCCCATTTTAGAGGTGAATAAACTGAAACCTGAAAAGACAAAATATTTTTTCTGTCCATGGCTATATATATGACTAAATATAGAGTTAGAGCTTCAATGTAAACTGAGGCTTTGTGATTTCAGGCACAGTGCTCTTTTCATTAAATAATAATTCTATAAAGAGTCAGGAAGACTAAAAAAAAAAAAAGCACTATGGTTCATACTTAAAAAACAAAAGAAAACAGGGCTTGAAATGCAGATTATCAAGGGAGAGGAATTAGACACTAGGCTATACAAGAGACTGATATTTCTAATTAATAAGTTAATCAGTGAGTATGTGTTAAGCACTGTCATGTGCCAGGCACTGGTTTGAGGGTTAACTTCTGCATGCCATTCTATCTGACTTTCTATAGGATTCTGACAAGAAGCAGACCAGAGATATTAGCTAAAATGTGGCAAATGCATAGATAGCACATTTAGTATAAATATAAATACATTGTGGAAACATATGAAGTTAAAATGTTTTGAAGTAATTTGAGGGTGATGACTAAAATGTATGTTGCCACAAGTGACTCTTATGCTGGACCTTAATAAGATCATTAATATGACACATTTCTATAAGAGGAATTACAACTAAGGTTTATCTTTCTCTAGTGATTATTACTTTCAAATTATACTAGTTGATGAAATCTATATACAGCCCCATCTCAAAGATTCTTTCTCACATGAAGGGTCTGGCTATATTTACATCAGGGATATCCACTTCTTTGCATCATTATTCTTATCCATTTGGAAAATGGGAATGATGCTTTATGGCAGCACTTCTTTCTCTCTGTGATTAGTTAGATATAGTGAGTCAGCCTATAGGCTCACAAAGTTCATAATAATAATATGAACAACCAGCATTTATATAACAATTTATGGTTTGAAAAGTACCTTACAAATTTTATCATATTTGATCCTTATAACAAACCTTTGCAATTGGTGTAATTTTTTTATTCTTATTTTGTAGATGAGAAAACTGAGGTATACAGAGATTAAGTGATATAGCTATTAAGAATCTGAGGGTGGATTTGAACTCATGTTTCACGACCCAATCTAGTGTTATTTCTATTCTATTACCTAGCTGCCTCAAATATAGCTGCCTTAAAACATAACAGTTTCAGTTATAAATTAAGGGACATAGAATGTATTTTAACTTGATTTTAGAACATCAATAATCTTCCCTTCATGAGAAAACTCATCCTTCCCTCATCTCTGTATAATATCCTTGATTTATAACACTGCCCTAGGTAGGGCTCCAGCAAGATATTAGGCCACAATTTGCTTCTCCCCATTACTTTCTTCTCTTAGTCTCCAGGGATTCTAGTTAGCTCCCAGCAGCCAGTGGTTTCAAAGCTGTTTCAATATTCCCTGTAGCTCTTCTTCTTATAACTTAGCTCCTAGCACCACTGCCCTTTGTTCTCCTCAGTACGTTTTGCTGCTCTTACAATTCTGCTTTGTTTCCAGGAGACGCTGCTCATTACTTTGCACATGAAACTCACTGTCTAGTAGCTGCCCCCTGTGTTTGTTCTCAACCAACTCAGAATCAGGCCTCCAGACAAGATTACCTTTATTCTTTTGACCACCATACTCAAAGGGTCTGCTTAAGTAGCTGAAGAACCGGCTTCTGTGAATTACTTGAATAAGTATATTTTATATACCTAATGAGCCAGTCCCATTTGTTTCATTCCTTCTCCAGAATACAGATAGTGTTCCTCAGGCTTATAGTAAAACTCCTACTAAGTCTTGAGATTTTAAAGGATATTCCCTCTCTCTAACCACTTATCTTTCCACTTTCTGTAAATTTCTTTCATCTCTGAAGTCTCCAGATGTGTGTGTATTTTTATATATGTATATGTATATATATGTGTGTATTTTTGTATATGTATATATGTGTATTTTTGTATTTGTATACATATACATATATACATATGCAATATGTGCATATATGCATATCTCCATAGGGCATCTCCCTTATACTTTGTTAAGGTCTCTGAAAGATGATTATTCTCACTTCAAGATGCTATAGATCTGAACCTCACTAAAACTCTCTACCTCCCTGGCTGGCTCACATTTATTTTGAAGGGATTATTTTATCATAGAATTATAGAAAAAAAAAATTTAGAGCTGAACCTTATAGACTACATTGTCTAAAGCAATCATTTCACAAATGAGATAGTTAAATCTGAGATATTAAGGGACTTGTTCAGGTCACCTAGCTAGAATAAGATTTGAATTAAGGATTTCTGACTCCAAGCTAAGTACTATATTCACTGTAGTAATTAGCTGCCCCCTAACTTCACTCTTTAGGGGATTTAAATTCAATTAAGATAACTTATCTCTGTCTTTTTACAGTCTCATGTAAATCAACTTTGATCAGGCCAATGGATAAGATCACAGAATAACAGGAAAGGTTTCTGATGCTAGAAGAGAAATCATTAACCTGCCTTCCTCTCTAGCTATGCCTCTGGCTAGGGGTTAGATATAATTCCCCTGTTTTTAGACTGACCAGTTTCTTCTGCTAAATTAGCACAGATGACGCAAGGATTAGCGAATGCTACATTAAAAACAAAAGGGGAAAGTAACTCTTTGGACATACAGTGGACAGCACCAGACACTTCTGATCACAGGAGTTAAAAAAAAAAAAAAAAAAGAAAAAGAAAAAGAAAAAAAGGGGAAAAAAAAGGCTTTTGTGCTTACATTGCTTCCCTCTTGTGGGTAGGAGTGAGAAATAGACCTTTGAGGACTTTCACATTTAGAGCAGTAATGCTTTTCCCTGACTCAAAGACAGAAGAGAAGAGTAAAGTCTGGGGATGGGGAAAGATGTCATTCATCAATCATTGTTCAGCATAGAAACATTCTCAATAATTTCAGAGTATGTTTGCCATAGTCTCTCTGTAGAGAAGATCTGAGTGGAAGATGGAGAGGGTTTTCGCTTTTTTCTACGTGGCTTCAAGGTGGAAAGGGGCAGTCAAACTCTGAACCTATCTCTTAACTCTTCTCCTTCTGGCATCTTTCTCTCTATATTTTCTGACCAAAATTCCACAATCTCTTGTTATGGGTCAGAACTCTCATAACAAGAGATTGTGGAATTTTGGTCAGAAAACTTGAAACAAAGGATTCTTACAAGGTGTTAAATCAGTGGAGTTGACTTAGTAGTTCTCTTGTTCAGTACATATACTTAGTACTTAATATAGTTCCACAAGATTCACACCTATGATAATATATACTCTGTTATATATACTCTATCATATATATAATATATAATAGTATATAACAGCCAGTAAAGGCTGAGACAGATTCATTCCATCTTCCATCTTTGTGGTGGCTGGAGGCTGAAGCTCAAACCTTTGGACTCAGAGAGATTCATTCACTTCATCTCACACCACCTTGGTGGCAGGCTCTCCTCCTTTGCTTTTCCACTGAAACCAAGACTCCAGAAGGCCTCCAGAAAACTAGCTGAGCCCCAAGCAGGAGATAAGACTTTGAAGGAGTCAATAAGGGATTTGGATTCTAACACCTGGCTGTTCTTGTGGTGATTACTGAACTGAAACGAAAGCTGCTCCCAGAGACCCCAAGAAAACCAAACCAGAGAAAATTATAATCTGTCAGAGTCAGTGTTGAATTCTGGAGAAGCATCTCTCATCTCCACAATGCTTCGGTCATAGTTGCATATAGTTTAACATTCTCTCCCCTTCCATACTTCAATGCTTACTTTAAAAATTAGTTTAAAAAAAAAGTAAAAGAACATAATTAATTCAAAGCAAAGGCATTTATTGAAATGATATGATAATGAAAGTAGCAACAAACACCTCCATAAACCTGGACATTCTTCTTTAGAAATACATTCAGGATTATCAGAGAATATGGACACAATAGAAGTTATGAATAGGGAGACATAAGAGTAGGGATTATGCGTGATCAAGGAATGTAGTAGAAGGGGCAAATCATATACCAGAGAGCATTAAGTTATTGGGCCCTGATATCCTCTTATGGCATCATTGAACTGCTGCTTGTTATGTGCCATTATCTATCTGGCCATGCTGTTCTGGTCTCATTGGAACTAATTTCTGATGGGCCTATTGTTTCACTGAGCTCATTGGGCCTGCTCTTTGTTGGACATGTCACTACACTGAACTCAATATCTGAACACCAAGCAGAATAGGATGTTCTTTCTGAGGTCCTTGAATGATTTGGACATTTAAATTCAATCACCAGTTACTCTTTTCACCTAGTACTACCTCAATTAATTATATCCATAAGTTCCTCTTTGTTCACATGTTTCTCTCAAAGAATTCAAAGTAAAAGGGAACTAAGTCCCAAATAACTTTGTAAAATAGTGATAAGTGATAATGGTACTTACCTTGAAGGGCTGTGAGGATCAAATGAGATAACTGGAAAGCAGTAAGCACTCTATTAAATATTCTCTCTCTCTCTCTCTCTTTCCCTCCCTCTTTCTTTTTCTCTTTCTCCCTCCCTCTCTCTCTCTTCTCTGTCTTTTTCTTTTTGTTTCTCTCTTTACTTTATTTCCTTTAATTAACACATTCTATCTTCTTCTGTACATCTAAGTCTAGTTTCTGTCCCCATGCCTCCTTTGAGTACCAGAGATAAGAATAGCTTCTGTCACTTCTTAAATAACTGGCAACTAAGAACATCTGTGTTCCTTTGTCAGTTCCTAGGATGAGCTTTTTCACAGCAGCATCTCCCCTCCCAACATTGGATTCTAATCAACAAGCACCAGACAAGTACTGTCATATATTGGCTATACAAAGACAAAAAGAAAATAATCCCTGACCTCATGGGGCTTTCATTCTATTTGAGGAAGTGGAGAGGTGGTACCACATAAATTAACAACAAAAAAAATAAGAATAAAGTAATTGTGAGGAAGGGGGAAGGGCTAAGAACTGGAGGAATCAGGAAATGTGAAGAAAAGCAGTTAATCAACAAGCATTTATTAGGTGCCCCCTACAGTACTGGGTACTATATATGCCAGGTATTAAGAATGCAAGTATAATCTCTTAAAATCTTACATATGAATTTAGGAAACAAGTACACATAAGAATAAATGAGACATAAATATAAAGTTAATAAAGTTATACACCTACATTTAAATTCTAAGGTGTTCTAAGAAGTGGAAGAGAATTTCCAGAATAAGGAATGCAAAGAGATAGGAGATGGAAATGTGTATGAGACAGCTAAAGCTGGCACATAAAGGGCATGAGAGGTAATAATTTAAAATGAACCTGGGATTATGAATTGACTTCAAAACTAGGAAGGGCTTTAAATGCCAAACCAGAGAGTCTATGTTTTATCTGAGTGGTAATAAAAAGACATTGAAACATCTTGAAGCAGGAAGTGACATGGTTAAATTTTACTTTAGGAACAGTAAGTTGGGGGCTATTCGGAATATTGGTTGAGGAAGGAAAAGGCTAAATACAAAAGAACAAATTAAGATTCTTTTTCAGTCATCTAAGTCAGAAGCAATAAAAGTGTGACTTAGCATGGTTGTCATAGGAGAAGTGTCCAGGGTAGTTTTTTTTCATTAGCCAGTGCCCTGTTTGATAACTGAAACCTATTAAAGCTTGAGATGCAATTGATTTCTACTTGTAGATCTAAGACTAAATGATGAATCAAGATATCATCATCATCATCATCATCATCATCATCATCATGGCATCATTTATATAATGCTTTAAAATCTGTAAAGCACTTTATAAATATTATCATTTTTATCTTCACAATAATCCTTTGAGGAAGATGTTATTATCCTTTTTTTTATTGATGAGAAAACTGAAGCCAAAGGGGTTTAAGTAATTTGCCCAGGATGATACAAATAATAAATATCTGAGACTAGACTTGATCTCAGGTCTTCCTGACTCCAGGTCAAACACTACCCTTAATTGTTCTTGATTATTATTTATTGCAAACTGAAACTGCAAGTACAACTTCTATTTTGGGAGACTCATTTCCCAAGCAAATGAAACGTGTTAAGTATGATTTATTTTAATCCTTTCTGCTTGAATATTAATTATTTTTTTTGAAGCATAGCTGCTTATGAGTTCAGTTTCCCACCCCCTCCATCCCCTCCCTTTCACCCTTCAGAATTGTAAAAACTTTGTTCCTGTTTACTTCCTAATTCTCTGGATTAAACTCGTCAAACCCTCTGATTCAGCCTTTTGTGCTCCAGCATTTAACATAGTGACTGACACAAAGTAGGAGCTTATTTATTGACTGATTGATTTATTGACTGAACCGGCTAGTTCATTGACTATTTCGTTATGTCACTGGTCAACCACTTACATGGCTCTGTTCCTATCTGTACTGAGTCCATCAGCTCTCTGTTTGAAGGTAGATAGCATATTTCTTCATGAGTGCTTATGGTTGGTAATTGAATTGATCACAGTTACTAAGTTTTCAAAGCTGATAACCTTTAAAATAAATAATGCTGATTACTGTATAAATTGTTCTCTGATTGAGTCATTTGGCATGCTAAAATCCACTTAAACTACTCCTTTCATCATTTTTATAAGCATAGTAGTATTTTATTGAATTCACATACTATAACTTGTTCAGTAATTACCCAGTTGATTGATATGCCCTCCTTTTCCAATTCTTTGCCATTATAAAAAGAGATGCTATAAAGATTTTTTATACATATAAGCCCCTTTCCTCTTTAATTTTAGGGGTACAGATCTAGTAGTGATTTTGGGCATAGTTTCAAACTGCTTTCCAGAATAGTTGAACTATTTCACAGTTTAACCAACAGTACATTAATATAACTACCTATTTTCTTTTCTTTTTTTTTTTTTTTTTATTAAAGCTTTTTCATTTCAAAACATATGCATGGATAATTTCCAGTATTCACCCTTGCAAAACCTTGTGTTCTAAATTTTTCCCTCCCTTCCCCCACCATCTCCCCTAGATGGCAAGTAATCCAATATATGTTAAACATGTGTAATTCTTCTATAATATTTCCCCATATATCATGGTGCATAAGAAAAATCAAATCAAAAAAGAAAAAAAATGAGAAAGAAAACAAAATGCAAACAACAACAAAAAAGTGAAAATACTATGTTTTGATTCATACTCAGTTCCCACAGTCCTCTCTTTAGGTGCAGATGGTTCTCTTCATCACAAGACCATTGGAATTGGCCTGAATCATCTCCTTGTTGAAAAGAGCTACAAACATCAGAATTGATGATTGTATAATCTTGCTGATGCTATATACAATGTTTTGTTGGTTCTACTCATTTTATTTAGCATCAGTTCATGTAAGTTTCTCTAGGCATTACTGAAATCATCCTGCTGATCGTATCTTATAAGACAATAATATTCCACAACATTCATGTATCATAACTTATTCAGCCATTCTTCAATTGATAGGCATTCACTCAGTTTTCAGTTTCTTGCCACTACAAAAAGGACTGCCACAAACATTTTTGCACATGTGGATCCCTTTCCCTCCTTTATGATCTCTTTGGGGTGCAAGCTCAGTAGAAACAGGATATACACAGTTTGATAGCCTTTTGGGCACAGTTTCAAATTGCTCTCCAGAATGGTTGGATTAGTTCACAACTCCACCAACATTGTATTAGTGTCCATTTTCCTACATCCCCTCCAACATTCATTATTATCCTTTCCTGTCAACATTCGCCATCATCTTCCTTCCTTCCTTCCTTGCTTCCTTTCTTCCTTCCTTCATTCCTTCTTTGTTAAAACTTGGATAGTTTCATAGAGGAGGCAGCATTTGAGTTGATCCTTGAAAGAAGATAAGGATTTTGGGAGGCAGGAATGCAAAGAGAATGCATCTTTAGTGTGAGGGATAGTTTGCATAACTACAAAGATGTAGAAGATGGCATGTTGAATGAAGGGAAGAGATACTATTTCAATTGACTTGAATATAGTTCATATAAAGAGAATCATATGAAACAATCCTGGAAAAGAAGATTTGAACCAGATTGTAGATAGTCATATATATTAGATAGAATAGTTTGTATTTTATTCTAGATCCATTAGGATGGTTTAAGAATGCCACGATCAGACGTATGCCATAATTTTATTTTGGCTGCTAGATAGTGCATGAAAAGTAAAAATGAACAAAAACCATATGGAAAACAGACAAGTTTGATTGAATTTTCTAAAATAACTCTTTTTACCATTAATAGCAGTGGAGCCTCCACATTTAAACTCTCTGGTCCTTAGTGTACAAAGGAAATACAAAATTGTTTTCTGATTCATCCGGCAAAAGAAGTTCCATGGGAACTTAGTTCTAAGAGGTTGCTGATCCAAAGTATGTCTTCAAAAAATTTTTTTTTTAATGCTTTCAACTTTGAATAGCAGTGGGTCCACATATGTTGGGGGAAGAAAAGAGAAACTGAGCTATGTATGTATGTTGCTACTTATTTTATATTTTTCTGTCCTTGGTATTTAAAATTATACTTTCCTTTTCATCTTTTCTGTTTTATGGCCTCCTTTTTCTTTTTTAACTTTTCTTTTCATGCCTAAGCTGTTGTAATAGTAATCACTTTAGATAATTAGAGACCCCAATTTTGGCAGGAGTGAGAAGATTTTTAAATACATTATGATTTATTAAACTAAAAGAATCATTATTTCTCTTCTGCTCTTGATTTTGACTGCCTATAGTATGTGGGTGGTTACTAAAAATAACCTTATTAAAATTCATTTCTATATTGTATTCACTCACATGTTTAGTGCCTCATTACTAATAAGAATTCATCAAAAAATAATAAAAAAATTTCCATTCCTGATTGTTGGTAGGAGAAACACTTTATAATTTCAAGGAGACGCTGTGAAGCTGTTTTGGGACCTGACATAACAGTTATAAAACTTGCTTGACCTTAATAGATTATAAAACCTGGCTAGATGGAAAGGTTCCATCATTTATTTTCTTATACTTTTTGGTACTAGTATTAACTAAGAATTAATCAAGCATTCATAATGACAGTTGTGAGATTATCCCCAATGAAAATTTTCACCAAAATTTCTTTTGAGTTCTATTTTTCAACATTGATGTACTAATGGATTGAAGTTTCATGAAGTGTTTTTGTTTGTTTTGTTTTTTAAACATTGGAGAAAATGGTGCACTGAAATCTCTTGGCCACCAGAGTCTATACTGCAGAGAACTAATACTTTTTTTTTTTTTTTAGAACTCCCATTAAAAGTTCCTTGTTTCAGGAACTGATTATTTTTATTAATGTCAATTTATGTTAAAATATTGCTGTCTTCCCCACAACTCCCTACCTTCCTTCCCATAGCCAGCAGAACATGGCTGAATCTTTTCAGATAAAATTCAATAGGCATAAGTGTAAAGTCTTATACTTTGGTACAAAACAATCAACTCCACCAGCATAAAAAGAGAAAAATGCAATGAGATAGTTCTGAAAAAGATCTGGGGTTTTAGTGTACTGAAAGCTCAATATGATTCAGCATTGTGATGAGATAGCTCAAAAAACTTACATAGGCCTAGATTACATTAAGAAAGACATAGTTTTCAAGAATAGGGAGATGATAGTCTCATTGTATTCCTTCCTGACATACATTATCTGGAATATCAGGTTAAATTCTGGGCTTCATAGTTTATGAAGTTCATTGATAAATTGGAGAGCATACATTAGAGAGTGAAAGTCTATGGCCTATAGTCATTTAATAAGGACCTATTGTGAGCTGTATTAGAGCACTTTTCTGAGCTGTAATAGTTTGTTACAAACTTGGAGGGAAAATTGAGCCAACACGTGGCTAACAACAGTAAAGCAGAAAAGGATTGGATAGCTTTCAGAGATTTGGTTTACAGTACTGCACTTACTCAACTGGATCAGAACATTCACAAACATGACTGGTTTGATGAAAAGGATATGGAAATTCAGAAGTTGCTAAAGGTAAAACAAGAAGTCTACAGGATTTACTAGAGGATAGTTCATCCTTCTCTAAGTAGGCAGGTATTTGACTTCATCAAAAGCAAAGCACAAGCAAAGCTTACAGAGATGCAGGATTCTTGACTTAGTAAAAATGCATATGAAATTCAATTATATGCTGATAGTAACAATCCAAACCACTTTTATGGTGCTCTGAAAGCTATTTATGGGTCAAAGACATATGATGTACCTCAACTCCTCAGAGCTGATGGAGTTACATTGATTAGTGATAAGAACAAGATCCTGGAGAAATCTACTGAACACTCAACAAATACTCATCAGTTACTGAAGCCATTGTCCTTTTACCTTAGGTTGAAGTCAATCCCTCTCTAGAAAAAAATTTCCAAGTGCAGATGTTTTGAATGCCATTAGGGTATATTCCAGTTGAGATTTACAAGGTGGGATTGAGGTGAGGAGCCATTGCTCATAGAAAAATTGACTGAAATTTTTCTGGTTATATGGCAAGAGCAGGTTATCCCCTGGAAGTTCAAGGATGCCTCCAATCATCCATCTCTATAAAGGTAAATAGATTATCTTGTGATAATCAGGAGGAGAAGTACGAGTGGGAAATAGGTGAGAGGCTCTCTTATGTCATTGTTAGCAAGATTCTTGCCAGAGACCTCTTTAATAGGCTGATCCTTCTTCTGAATGGTGGTTATCTGAGAGCCAGCATAGCTTCACAAAGGGCTAGGGAATGGCTTATGTGGTGTTTGCTGCCTTACAACTCCAGGAGAAATGCCAGGAGCAGAACAGAGGTCTGTATACAACTTTCACGAATCTAATCAAGGTCTTTTGATATTGTCAGTCATGAGGGCTTATGGAAAATTGTCAAAATTTGGCTGCCCCGATAAGTTTATCAGTATTGTGGTATCAATTTCATGATGGCTTATTTGCCCAGGTTCTGAATAATGAATGCTATTCTCTTGCTTTCATAGCCACCAAATGGAGAGAAACAAGGCTGTATGCTTACTCCTATACTTTTCAGCAATGTTGTCTGCTTTCAATGAGGACAAACACTGATGGTAAATTATTCAACTTGAAAAGGCTACAGCCAAGATTAAAGTGGAGGGAGAATTGGTAGATGATTTTTTTGTTTGCAGATGATTATGCATTCAATGCACCCTCTGAAGCTGAGATACAACAAAGTATGATTGATTCTCTGTTGCTTGTTTTACAACAAGAAAACAGGCGCTCCACCAGTCAGCATACCATCCATATGTAATCATCAGTTACAGCAAATGGAGAAGTTTTGAATTCTGTGGATAAGTTCCCTTACCTTGTCAGTAAATTTTCCTGGGATGTACACAATGATAATGTGGTTGATACATCCATTCCATTGCCAGAGCTAGCTCAGTATTTGGGAGGGTCCAAAGGTGTGTGAGAGAGATAAGGTATTAGACTGACTACCAAACTGAAGGTCTATAGAGGAGTTGTGCTGACTTCATTGTTGTATACCTGTGAAAATAGGAAAGTATACCAAAACTATGGCAGAAATTGAATTGCTTCCATTTGAGTTGTCTTAGGAAGATTCTGAAAATCACCTGACAGGACACTGAGATCTTTTCTCAAACTAAACTGCTAAACATTCAAACTCTACTATAGAGAGCACAACTTCAATGAGTTGGCTCTGTTGTTCAAATGCCAAGTGTATGGTTGCCTCAAAGATGATTTTATGGAAAACTCATACAAGACAAGCATGCGCATGGTGGCCAGAATTAGGTTGTATGCATGCTTTATTTTTCTGAAGCTGGTGGCATGCATGTGGAGATGTTAATTGAACTGAATTTAGTCAAAAGGATTAGGTGAGAGGGATTATAAAGTCATAAATCAAGGAAATGCCCTTGACTCAGGCTGTCTGTTCAATTGTTAACTAAGATTATGGTTTCTATAAAGCAAGGAAGTATCACAGATTCAGAATGTCTGTGCAAGCTTAATCTGGTCATGTAGTTGCTGACACAGCAGGATTTCAAGCTCACTCAGAGAGCATCACAGAGGATTGTTGGTATGCCCAATCCAGAAGAGCTCAAATCATCTTCTCTGCTTGGCCAGTCCAGGTTTTCTGCCTTCTTTAGGTGACAAAGAACTCAAGGGAGTCCCACAGCAGCATGACATGTCCTCATCAAAGAAGGTGATGTGATTTCTGAGCAAAATGGAATTGAAACAGCTCAAAAGAAATGAGACGTGCAAATTTAGAGAATACACTCCAAATATTCACATAAACTATTTGTTCCTGACTTGTGATAAAGCATTCCAAGCTCATATTGGTCTGTCTGGTCAGCTACAGTTGAACACACTGTAACTTGATCCTAACATAGTGACATTTTGGACCTCTTTGAAAAGGACAACAACCATGTGCAAGCACTCTGCTATGTGATGGAGACACTAATATGAAAAAGACTCAAGATCTAATCTCCTATCCATGATAACTTTTCAAATATTTGAAGCCAGCTATCTTATCACACCAGAGTTTTCTTTTATCCAGGCTAAACATAATCAGTTCCTTCAACCAATCCTTTGGTTTAGTCCTATCTCCAAATTATTCCAAATCTTCTATCTATTGTAACCACTCTAGTTCAGACTCTCAGCACCTTTTCATAGACTATCACAATAGCCTTCTAATTTCCCCTTCCCCTCTTTAGGGCTTTCCTTGTTGGAGGTTTAATTCCTTGGAAGCTGCACCATATCATCCCCCTCCATCTTCCCAATGCTTTCCCTAAAGCTCATGTCACTTTTCTACTTAATAAGCTACCTTGGTTTCTTAATGTCTCTATCATCCTCTAATATTTTCACTTTTTTATTTTCATTTAAAAAATTAATATTTTCCCCCAGATAAATTCAAAAGTTTTTTTTTTTTTTTTTTTTTTTTTACATTTTTTTAAAGTTCTGAGTACTAGATTCTCTTATCCCACTCACCCACATGTGAAGTTAGGCAAAATATTTCTATAAAATAAAATATTTTTGTATAAAATAAAATATTTCTATAAAAGTTGTAAAACAGATCTGACCTAATAAAAATAAAAACCCTCAAAAAAAAAAATTAAGTAAAAAAGCCTGTGTCAGCTTTATAATTGTTATGTTAGTACAACAGCACTTGCACGCAATTTATAAGCAAATATATCTATTGGGAAGCTCAGTTATTTTTAATCAGCCTCTTCTGTCTCTTTATTTGCCCAGAGCTTAATGTTTATTGCCTGAGACTCCTGCTCAGTATTTTTCTTTATGCCCAAGTATAGCTTAAAGCTTGAACTAGCCATGAACTAGCATCTGGGAGGCAATCACACAGTATAGGGCCTAGAGTCAGGAAGCCGTAAGTTCGAATCCAGTCTTGGGCACTTCCTCTTTGCGCGACCCTGGATAAGTCATTTAATCTCTGATTCCCCGACAAAATGGATCCCTACGTAAATGGCAAAACACTCCAGGATCTTTGCCACGAATCCAAATGGGATCATCGAGCCAGCCACGACTGAAAAGTGACTCAATAAAAGTCACTTGGGCAACGGTTGGTGAAGCAAGGAAGACCTCGGGGGGCTTTCCACTAAATGGCATCCTCGACGGAGTGCTTCCGCTGCGGGCGGAACCTTCTTGAAGGTTCTTGAACCTTCTCGAACCTTCAGCTCTCTTCCTGAAAGTTGGGGGCTCCGTGGGGCCGACGGCGCGCTCAGAAGCTCTCTTTATCGGTCTGCGGATGGAATTGTGTAGCGGACGAATTTTTAAATCTCACACGTTCTGCACCGCGCCAGCGAGAGCAGCCTCGCGCATTCTCCTTGGGGTGGTATGGGCTAGCCCGTCCCCTCCTCCCCCGCACCTCTCTGTCCCCCGCAACCGTAACTGCTTTCCGACCCCCACCTCCCCATTCGGCCCGCCCCCGCAAAGAGTTTTGGGAAAAACACATCCGGCCGGTGATCCAACCAATCTAAAAAGGAAGGGAGGCGGGTGCGGATAGGGAAGCGGGGAAATCCTTAGGATTGACACACGACTGTGCCCAATGAATACTAGCATTTAGCGTGGGTCTCTTCAAGTAGACCTGAGAGAAAGGGATTTCAACCAATCGCGGGCGGGGGTGGTGTTTGTGGCGACCTCCCAGAGACTGTCGCGTTTCCAAGAGGGCGCTTGGTGGTGTGTGGAAGGGCTGGAGAAAGCGGCGCTGCCAGGGGCGGGGGGGGTGATTTCGTCCGTGGCAAACGCCTCTGTCCGAGGAGAAAATGAGTTTAGCTCTGAGGTCGGTAAAGAGGGGGCGGCCTTGCTCCATCCCTCCCCCCCCCACGCCCCGGAGCCCCGGGGTCCCACCGGCGGGCTTGGGGGAGTGCGGTGTAGGAGGAAGGGAGGCGGGGAGCGAGGGGGCGGGAAGAAGCTGGGAAACCTGCGGGGCTAGACCGCCCTTTTTCCTGAACTGGGTGAGGAGAAGCCGCAGGTGGTGCAGGAGGCCCTTAGCTTCTGGGCGAAGCGTCCAGGACTGAGACCCGCCGATACGACCCCGATCTGGGGAGTGGAGCGAAGTCTCGCGAGAGCATGGGATCCCGGGGCTGTTAAAATGCCTTGGCCTCCTCAGCTCATCCCATTCCATCCCATTACGGTTTCCTTCACGTTTGTCCACCTTGTCTTTAAAAAGCAAAACCAAACAAAAACGCCCCTGCCTTGGGCAGAACTGACGTCGCCTGGATTTCTCCATCTTGGTTTTTTCCCTTGACAGTTTGATATATATATAATTATTTTTTTTTTCCCTTTTGACCTCTGGCCTCTCCCGCCTTCCCCCTCTTCCCACTCAGTTAATAGCATTGTAAATTGAAGCATCACCGCGGGAGAAATGTTCCGTAAATGTTAGATGTTAAAACTGGTTCTTATTATCCATTTTATTTGGGGGGAGGGGAAGTGATTTATGTGCCCCGAGGGTAATCCGGTGAAACCTGTGGACCCCTTCAGAATAATGTTTATAAAGGCATTAAAATAAAGGACCTAATAATTTACAAAGAAAACCAATAATATTGAAACAAGTTAAAAACAAGCAAATTCATGTCCTCTCCCCATTTCCCTCCCTGGTTATGAAAGAATTTTTTTTGTTAAAAGTTATGTTAGAAATAACCTAGTTTATCCTTTAACTCTGAAGATGTGAAATGATTTCACTCATGCATTAGTAGCCAAGGGAGTTTTTAAGTCTTTTCATTAAAAATTTAGGATTCTTGACAATCTATATGCAAGGCCCTAGAATTAAAAAGGATGCTTTTTAAAAAAGTGGCAGACTCCCTTTACATCATGTACTTCACAAATTCTATTTCTCTATTCTTTTATTAAAAAGAATGTTTCCCCTAGTATCCTTATGATGATATTCCATCTGTCTTTTTCCTCCTCCCTTCTTTTCTTCCATCCCCAAAGATTTCCACTGGTTTTATCAACTGTTCTGCAGAACAGTAGTCAGAAACTCTTTGATAGGATATCAGTAGTCAAACAGAACTATGACCTTGACCTCTTTAAGAAGAAATTTTCAGGCCCTAATTTTGAAGGTAACACTATCAGATCCATAAATCTATGATCTTCCTGGGAGATCTCATTGTAGTCATACTTACATTGTAGAAGTCATAACAAAATTATCTGTTATAGGATTAAGGCTGTACTAATTTAGCTATGTTAGAGTTTTTATTAAATTCTTTGCCCTTTGAAAATTTGCTTATAATGCCACAGTTTAATTTCTTTGGAATTTTAGAAGATTTAAATGACAAAAATTTAGGCTTTTTGATACGTTATTTTCATGCAGAATAAATTTAATTATCATATCTGCTTTTACAGAAGACGCATTTTAGGTTTTATTTGCATTTTATACATGTAACATATGAACCTTTTTTTAAAGATTAACATAATTTTAATTGATTTTTTGTTAGGGGGAAAAACATGTTTAAGATGTATAACTAACTTTATAGGCTAGGATGCTAAAATAATTTAGTTTTAGTTGGTGTCAGATATCTCTTTAGATTATGTTGCTTAAATAATGTAGAAGTTAATTTTAGCTGTAAACTAAAGTGAGTCAAAACCTGTTACTTTTGATTATCTTTACAATTAGTTTTATATTGCTAGAAATGCTACAGAGGGCTTTGATGAGTTTAAATTTGAAAAAAATTTTTATGTTGCTTCTGAAAATCTACTGTATCATATGAGCTCTCAGGCATCACTTTATTTGCAACATTGTTAAAGGAAAGAAGTAAAATAGCATTTTCTCTTAGTATATTATCTCTACAATTTTTTTGGCTCTTTTCAGTTTTGGGAGGTGAAGTTAGTTGATGGCAAGGATCTCACATTAAAGGACATGAGTGGGCAATTAAGTCCTAAAAAAACAATTTGTTCTATCTTTGTTCTCTCAAGATAAATTGCAGAAATTTGGAAAATCATCCTTATGTTTATTTGGTTACTTCCCCCATTACCCTCATCTTATTTTTTCATTGGTTGCAAAAGAAAATTAAAGTAGACTACAAGATTTTGTTTTCTCTCTTTCATGTCACAGAAATGAACTTGTAATAGACAAAACAAAAAGGAAAAAAAGACGAGAGCTGTCTGAAGAACAGAAGCAAGAAATAAAAGATGCTTTTGAATTATTCGATACAGACAAAGATGAAGCAATAGACTATCATGAGTTGAAGGTAAAAGTTATTTTAAAGTTGGCTTGTAACTGTTGGCATTGACCTGAAAACTACTTTCTAATTAATTTTATGTTTATCTGTGGAACTGAACCACTATGATAAAACTTTTGCAGTAATGCATCACTAGTATCCTAACACATGATAGTCTAACACATCTTTTTTTAGGAAATAATTTTTATATAGTGATATCAGTCATTAAGTAAGTATTACATCTGTTATGGATCAGGCTCTATGTTAGGAAAATACAAATTAACAGCATTTTAAATTATAAAAATAATTACTATGAAAGGTAAATATTTTAAATAATAATATTAAGATGATTTTAAACTATTAAACTGCAAGAATTTATTTAGCACTTAAATATTCTTATGGAAATTTAAAGAGATTTTGCTTTCAAAGTCTCTACTCTTAATAAGGCCCATACTCTCGCATATTTTGCCTTTGAAGGGTGAAAGTGATACCATATACACACATTCTCAAAGGCATATACAAGCATGAACCTGGTATCTCATACATATGGGATTCTAGAAGTCTGACTTTTGGTGTACTTTGCTTTTGTGCATGTACACAGTGTTGTGTTTGGAGGAGTGTGAAATGCATGTATATGGTTTCAACGGCACATTCTCTAGTAAAGAACATGTAACATCTGACTAATATTATTAATGCTTATGGAAAGAAATGTCTAAATATGAACTGATAATAGCATTTTATACCACTATAAGGTTACAAAGAATTTTATATACATTATTTTATTTGATTCTCACAACAAAGTTGTGGAGTAGGTGTGTTACTATGCCCATTTAATAGACTTGGGAGTTAAGGATCACACAGCTAGTAAGATTCAGAGGCACCATTTAAATTCATATTTTCCTGAATTATTGTCCAGCATATTTTACAAATATGAAGGGAATATGGAATTATGTATTTGTGTGGGGGGGATGGGGGGCAGGGGAGGATCTTGTCCTTGAAAAGATGGAAAAATGGCATTTATTGAGTACTTATTGTAATAATCTTTTGGGAAAGAAAAATAAAAATTATAAACCACTTTAAGTTCTAAATCTTTGCAAAAACATTTTTAGGACAGTTATTTTTTTTCAGTAGATTAAGGAGTTTTCCATATTTTTAGTGGGGAAAAGTTGTAACATTTGAAATGAAATGTGGGTGAAAGTTGAATTGGGTGCTAAGTACACCTATGTTCTCATTCTAGTTATGTTACTATGTGACCTTTTTACAGATCTATCCTTAACCTTTCTGGGCTTTGAAGAACTTGCCTTAATAAAGAGAAGAATGCTTTAATAATGACATTTCCTTTATTATTCGCCTTGTTTACTGCCTTCAAGTTGTTCTTTTCCTAAATGTTATACATTTAAGTCATAATACTAGCTGTGCTAAAAAATCTTTAGTTAGTACCAATGGATTGTAGATTAACTCTTTAAAGTCCTGCATTCAAAATTCTTCATATTTTAGTTCCAGCCTATTTTCTCAGCTTTTTTTTCCCCCCTCACTTACCCTTCAATATAAACTCTCCCTCTTAGGCATATTTATGTTTTCATTTCCTAAATAAGCCTTGTTCTCTTTTGTCTGTTTACTTTTCCTTGCTCTCTTCTCCTTACCTCAGATGCCCTCAAATCCCTCCCTATCCCACTCTTGCTCAACTAAGATCTTTCTGCCCTCCATTTAAATACTTTATGAAATATATCCTGGCTTTTATGCTCACTAGACACATTACTTAGCCTTTGTAAACTTCAGTATCATCTTCAAAATAGAAATATTTGTAAGAAAAATTTAAAATAAATGATTGTGGCATATATGTCTTATTATTTTTATTATTTATTTTTAAAATTTAATTTTCAATTCATCGGGTTTGCCTCGAATTTGTGAATTCCTTGAGGGCAGATATATGTCTACTACAGTGTTTTGAACCTAGCTAGGCAATAAGTATTTGTTGATTGAGTTATAGAGAAACTTATATAGCATGAGATTTCATTTGGCTTCACCAGTGGAAGGAGCTATTAAAACAATTTATTAGTTTCTTGAAATTGAAAGTATGTTTGTTTATATTTTGTTTATTTTTCTTCTGATGGTCATCTATGTGGTATATTTATCTTTTAAAATTAGAAATCGTTATTTTTTTTTATGGAGTGGAGAAGAAAAAAATGTACGCCTTTTACATTTTTGTAGCTTGTAATTTGTATTTCTGTTTTATTCCAAAAGGTGGCAATGAGAGCCTTGGGGTTTGATGTGAAAAAAGCAGATGTATTAAAGATTCTAAAAGATTATGACCGAGAATCCACAGGCAAAATCACCTTTGAAGATTTTAATGAAGTTGGTATGTATTTAAATTTTTTCTTCATATTCGGAAATGATTAGGAAATTAGTCTGCTTGGGAACTAGGAAAAAGAAACTTTTGTTATTTTTCTAGTTAATGATAATTTTTTGTTATTATAAAACATTGCAATGTATATATTTAATTTCAGTCATTTCATGGAGGATTGAAGTGATGTTACTCTTTTTTTTCTGTGAGAATAGTGTACAGTTTTCTTCTGAGTCATCTTTATTTTTTATTCTTTTAGTCTGTTTTGTTCTGAAGATTCTAAAGTGTAATAAAATTAATATAGAGTGAAACCTCAAAATTCATAGGAACAAATCCCTTTTTATAGTGTATTTTTATGCATAATTATATAATGCATAAATATATTAAACAGTTATACTTTGGTTTTGAAATTAACACATTGAATTTTTAGAATATTTAAAAATAGAAATATTGTCCTTTTCCTCCTCTTCTTAAAGTTTTATTGTTAACATTTTATTGCCTTTAAAATCTAGGAGTCTTTCCAGCTTCTTCTTTTAAAGAAGCCCTGTTGATATTTGACTTGGGGAAAAGCCCATTGATTTTTGAGTAAAATATTAAGAGTGATTAAAAAAACCCCCAACAATGCTTAAAAGGAATTTAGGTGTAATGTAGCTCAGTGAAAAGTAGGAGAAAGAAATTTTTTTCAAAAGCTACATAATGCTAAGAAAAGATAGTTATTTGATTTTTAAAATTGTTTCAGATGATTTGGTGGCTAGTTGTTGACACTCAGTACTTTTTGACACTTAGAAACAATAATCAGCATTTGGCCTATGACAGTAACTTCTTTTAAAACTCTAAGAGTAAAATATTTAATCTGTTTACTTTGATTCTTGTTATAGAATCCCAAAATTGGTGGAAATATTTTTTCACAATGAAATTCTAGTTTACTTTGAACACTAAAGTGCCTTGAAGTTTTATTAGCAATTGCTCTCCTTCCTATCAAGGTTGCATTGTGATACTGAATATAACAATAATCACTTTATTAATCAATTCAGTATTTGTATCCACTACAGGTATACACTGCCAAAGCCCTCTTGGAGATTAAAGAAATAGTATAAATTACAAACTGTACTGTTGAAGAACATAAAATTAAAATTAGAGACAAGATTTATATCTACAGACTAGTTCATTAACAGTACAAGATGGAATATAATTCTATGCTAAAATAGTTATTTTATTGTTTATAACTATATATATTATTTATTATATATAAATACATATATTCTATATTATATATATATATATATATATATATATATATATATATATATATATGATATAGTTTTATAGTTTAACCTATAGGGAAAAGGCTACTTTTGTTTGATTTAACTAGGGAGAGTTTATAGATGAATTGAGATGGTCAGTATTGACTAATTGTTGAAGATTTGACTAGGTAGAGGGATATTTGGAAAGGATGGTTGCAACAGGCATTATATACCTACTCTGCAAGGCAGTATTCCAGATACTCTGGATACAAAGACAAAAACAAAGTTGTCACTCCCTTGACTAGTTTATATTCTTCTGAGAGGGGCTACAATATTTACATATTTATGTAACTATATGGTAATTTGATGATTGAGCAAACATTTATAGCTGGGAGTGAAGGAGATTAAGAATTTTTTCTCACCTGAGATAGTATGCACACTGTATTTTGAAGGCCACTAATATTTTAAGGGGCAAAAGTGAAGAGAGAGAATATTCTAGATAGCAAAAGCCCAGAAATAAGAAATGGCATGTCAAGCAGGACATTAGTGTATTTTAGCTGAAATATAGAACAAATAGAATCAATTTGAAATCACTCTTTAGAAGGTAGGTGGAGCTATTTGATTGTTGTAGTTATATTGGGTTTTTTTTTTTTTTTTTTTTAAATAGTGTGTAGCTTGTGTCCCTATATGGTTTTCTTGGCATTCTCTTTGTCATTTCCTTTTTCTCCATTTTAAGTTGAGGCAGTTGAGGCAAATAGAAGTTGATTTGCCCACGTCGCACAGTTAATACAAGCTGAATTTGAATTTAGGTCCCTAACTCCAGGATTAGCACTCTGTCTACTGTGCTGTCTAGCTTCTTGGAACTAGATGACAAAGTACTTTAAATTCCAAAAATCTTTTATCTTAGAGGCAGTAAGGAGCTGCTGAACTCTTTATTTTTGAAAAAATCTTTCATTCCTCTACTTTCGATGAGTGACACTACAACTAAATTTTAAGCGTTGTTGGTTTTTCTTCCACACTTAATATTTTACACACAGGAGTAAGCAAGGAAGTGGCATGGGCAAATACACACACATAACATACATACATTTTTATTTCTCCAATTTCATGTAAAGATAGTTTTCAACATTCATTTTTGTGTGATTGTGAGTTTCAATTTTTTTCTCCCTACCTTATCAAATATTAATAATAGCTAGCATTTAAATAACACTTTTAAGATTTGTGTGGTGATTTACACATATTATCTCTTGATTCTCATTACACTTGGAGAAATAAGTGCTATTATTATCATCTCATTTCACAAATGAGGAAATGAGGCTGACAGGTTAAGTAACTTGCCCAGGATTATACAATGTCTGAGGTAAGATTTGAATGTAGGTCTTTCTTTGTCCAAGGACAGAACACCATCTGCTCTGTCACCTGGCCATCACCTAATTAGGCAATTTAATACAGATTGGATTGGAGAAGAGAGAGACTAGAAATAGGGATGCCTATTTAAGAGAATCTCTTGTAGACCGGGTGAGAGGTTATTTAGGACTGATCTATGGCATTAAATGAATAGAAAAAAAGAAGGTAATCATAAGAGATGTTATAGAGATAAAAATCAACAAACATGACATGAGAACTGTTTGGATATAGAAGGTGTGAAGGGATGTGAGAATGACTCCAGGATTATGAACCTGTCAAGCCAACTGGAGCTAGCCTCTAACGTGAGGGTGGCTAGAGCTGCACCTAGCAGGCCAGAGGTGTGTGAGTTAAGAATCTAAACAGAAGTTTAATTTCACAAGTGAGAGAAATGGCTTGCAAGTGAGGACCTGTGTGTTGGAGCCCTGCTCTTTGGGGGGGACCCTGGAGGCTGCAGCAGTGTAGGGAGATCTCAATACCTGTGGCTAATTAATAAGCTGCAGCCCTGACAATGAGGGGTGACAGTAACCTTGTGACAAGTTTGATTCATAGCAAGACTTCATGACTGGAACATGGGTACTGCAGGGACTTGTCCAAGCTCAGAGACCACCTGATGTTTATGAGAAACAATTCTGGGATTTTGCTGTGACTGAGGTCATCCAGAGGGTGAGTGCAAAGGATTGGGCTGCCAAGCTCAGGGCACAGGCTGCTGGGCCTTAGCTTTGGAAAACGGGATGTCTCCTAAAATCTTGACCCTCTTTTGGTCAAAAGGAGGGAGTCTGAGAGAACCCCTATGGTTATGGCTAATAAAGGAGAGGCTGGTATAAGTCAAGGTGCCATAAGAGGTTAGGTGGGCCAGGAAGAAATGGGGCCCAGGGGGTTAGTTCCTTGAAGAAACCCGTAGGGTTAATATGTCCTAGATATTATTGCTAGTCCTTATTTGCTTGCAAGCAGAAAAGAAAGGCAGGATAAGCCAAACATGTAGAGGGAGGAAATGCCAACATAAGCTTAAATAATAAGGGCCTCATTGATTGGGCACATAACAAAGGAGAAGGAAGAAAACAAAACAGAAAGTAGGTCAGTATGCTCTGAAATCTTGGTTCTGTCTCATCTGGATATCAATTCTTTCTGGGTCTTTATTAGATGCACTTTGATCTCCCTAGAGGATTCTGCCTTCTACTCGGGAGCCAGGGGCTTTGTTCATATTATCCAGGATTACATATCCACAAATTTGGCAGCTGTGGAACTTGGCAGAAAGATCTGCTAGGGGCTCTTAAAGAAAACTACTTATATCAGTTTTTAAATCTGCTGCTTCTGGTCAGCATAACATAGGTCCTTAGTTAAGAGTCTTTAAGCACATGGAGATGATCCATCTATACAGGGCACGGTTTACACAATACAATAAGGTTTTTCTCACATTTGATTGTATAACTCATTAGGTCAGGTACAGATTAAACTATTCAGAGGGCTTACAGTGGACTAGTTCTGAAGAAAGGAGATTTATTTGTGACTAAGGTAACAAAGACTTAAACATATAAAAGTCTTGAAACAAAAGACCGAAGCAATACAATAGTTATTACCAATATTAACTGGTATCAAGTCTCCTTGTATTTTAGTAGCCCATTCTTTTTTTTTCCCCTTTCTTTTTGATGAGGCAGTTGGGATTAAATGACTTGTCCAGATCACGTAGCTAAGTGTATGAAGCTGAATTTGAACTCAGTTTCTCCTGACTCTAGGGCTGGTACTCTATCCATTGTTCTGCCCTTATACCTCATTCTATATATCCATTTAATCAGCACATTTTGAATTCCAGATGTGTTTTGTAGTTATCTGGTTCCTAAATATCTTTCCTTGGACAATAGGCTTATTTTCAGGACAGCACTAAAAGGGGCTTTGCTTCTCTGGTTCCAAAATTAGAAATGTTGTGTAATCGCTTAAATATGATTCTCTAATCTTGAAATTTGAGAGAATTTCAGTTTTTACACCATTTGCTGTTTCTATCCTTACATAAATCCTGTATCTGATATAAGAATCTCTTTAAAAATTTGACTGACTTTTTTACTTCTTAATCAGTAGTAGATAGTTTTGAATAAGTATTGCCTTATAAAATTGTTTAAGAACTGTTATTGCCAAACCTCTTTTCTTTTTACTGTTTTTGTTAGTTTATTTTATTAGCTATTCTTTTTATTCTTCATTTTTTTTTTTTATTGGCTTTGCATTCTTCTGAATAACATGTTTCTCTAGTTATTTAAATCTGCTATAGTTCCTCGGCTTCTTTTCAGCAAATGTACTTCCAGGTATTTAATACTGTCTAGAGTTTTTTTAAATGGGACATCTCTTGTTAAGTTTTATTTGTGTTATATAGGAATGCTAATATATTATTATTTGCAAAAAGATTTTTATTATCTCATTACCTATTTTGATTCTATTTCTTTTTCTTCTATTATTGCTATTACTAGGGTTTCCAATACAAAATTAATTTCACATCTGATATTACTAAAAACACTTTTAGCTTAACACTGTTGCAAATAAAGCTTGTTAACAATTTTGGAGAAATATGGTTTTTATCTATTTAAGGAAAAGCCCATTTATTTTTGCACCATATCCATTAATGGAGTTGGTCTTTAATTTGCTTTTCTCTGATTTTACTCTTCCTAGTTTTAGGTATCAGTATTACATTTGTTTCACAAAAGGTGTATGGTAGAGTCTCTTCCTTGCTTATTATTTCAAATAATTTTATTTAATATTCGAACTAGTTGATCTTTAAATGTTTGATAGAATTCACTTGTAAATCTGTCTAGTGCTAGTGCTTTTTTTCCTTAGGAAGTCCATTTAGGCCTGTTCTTCTACCTTTTAAAATGATTAGAAAAATATTTTAAAAATGAGAAAATAACTTCACTTTCTTTACCATTATCAGTACAATTTATTTTTAACTTCCTTAATCCTTAATGAATAAATCCTTAATCTAATTTTGAGAACTTATTACTAAAACATACACAAAGTCTGAATTTCTATAATAGATAAAATTGTAAGCCTATATATATAGGCTTACTATATATATATATAATATATATATATATTATATATATATATATTTATATGCTTATAATTTTATCTCTCTCTCTCTCTCTATATATATATATATATATATACAGACATGTACATAGTTCTTAAAAAAAGAATCTAATCTTGTTGCTTTTCCCAAAATTTACTATTTTGGGAATTTAATTTAGAAATTTAGATTTAATTAGAAAACTTCCACATTATATATTTATCTTATATTATGTAATAATTTAACCCATTGGAGAATATTCTCCTTATATTATAGTTTGACCACGAAAAAATAGTTTAAATTGTAAGATGTTCACACTTGCATTCTATTATAGTAATTTTGAGATGTTCCATTATCAATCTATTATTTAATAGATTAAGTGTATTGTACTTGGAAAACTTATAGAAATTTGCTATAAAAGGAAAAGATTGTTATTACAAAGGGAAAAAACTCCTTTAGTTCTGTTTGATTCCAGATATGAATCTTATCTGAAAGCCAATAATGTAGTCACAGGTCAAGACTCTAAAATGACCAGGTGAAAATTTTCCTTTTTTTGGAAAGGCAATAACACAATGAAAAGAGATAAGAGTCAGGAGGATCCTACCTAGACTGTGTCTGAGATCATCCCCAAAACTGGTGCACACATGCCATTTTCTGCTACTGGCTTCTTGACAACCGCTATTGTCCCTTTTACTAGGTGGGGCAGAATGTAATTCAAATTAACCTGTATTTTTTCCTAGCATTTTTTCAACATCTTAATTTGAGAATCTGATATTAGAGGGATTATCAAAGAGATGGGAAGCCTAAAGGAATGGGATACATTTCAGAGGTGCAGGCTATTGGGATATGGGCTATTAGCAATCCCCACAATTGAGATAGACTCCACCCTTGGTGAGGGGAGAGGGAAAGGCAGAGAGATTTAAACTGATAGTTTGATACTGGTATGCACAAGTGAAGAAACCTCTATCCCCTATGTGAGCAAGGAAACATCTCAAACAGGAGTAATGGGGATAATGGGCATGGTCTGAATATTCCCTCCCTTGTTTTACTCCCCTGCCATCCCTTCCTAGAGTTGTGTTATTGCTGAATGATTAGGGTAGAAAGGGTTTTTTTTATTATTTTCTGGGGTACTTGGGTTTCTTGTTGATTAAAGAGATCATACTTTACTTTTCTGATGGTGCAGAAGGGGTGCAGGAGGCCTTCAGCTGTTGCAAGGAAAAGTTTCTTCTTAGCACTTCTCAAATTTTTCTTACTATTTTCATCCTCCTTCACTAGAGTGACTGACTGACATTCAGTTATGTTGTGGTCTTGAGGAAGAACCCAATGTCATAATGTTGCCAATCAGAAGTCAGCTTAAGTTGTTTAGAGATAGGTGGGTGAAGATTATTAATAAAATAGGAAAAAACCTGAAATGTCAATGAAGGATTAACAAATGGTTGCTATAAAGTGCAAGTCATTTACTTACTTTTTTCTTAGTTCACTTTGGGGTTATTTCCAAACTAGCCGCATTCTTTCATTTTCCTAGAAAGCTATTAATCTTGCTGTTTACTTTCAGAATTTTTATGTAATTTAATTCTAATTTTTCCTTAAAACAAACTCTATATGGTAGTACCCCAAAACTAAGATCTAAGAAGGGAATGTAGTGTGTTCCTGGAATTACCCCAAAGTCTTAGGAGTTCTCTCCTACAATCTTAAAATAATAAATCTTCAAACTCCTTAGTGATTAATCTCCAATCCTCCAGAATCTATTAAGGTGTTTTTAGCAGTTTTACTAAAAACTTTAATTATCTGACTTTATTTCTGTAATTATAACATAACCAAAGTTGAAAAAACAGGAAAAAAGTGTCTTATAGTTTTTTTGTCATTTCTTGTAATCTATTCTCCCACAGAAAGCCTAAAGTGGGGATTAGTCCTGTTTATGGGGACAGTTACTTCAACTATGAAAGTTAATTAATCTTTCTCAGTGTTTTTAACTTTCTGGTCACAGCCCTTGGCAATTTTTCTAACTGCTTGTATTCTCTCCCTTCCTCCCTTCCCCCCTCCCTCCCTCCCTTCCTCCCTTTCTTCCCTCCTTCCCTCCTCCCTCCCTTCCTTCCTCCTCTTCCTTCCTTCCCTCCTTCCTTCCTCCCTCCCTCCCTTTCTTCCCTCCTTCCCTCCTCCCTCCCTCCCTCCCTTCCTCCCTCCCTTCTTTCCCTCCTCCCTCCTCCCTCCCTCCCTCCCTTTCTTCCCTCCTCCCTCCCTTCCCTCCCTTCCTCCCTCCTTTCTTCCCTCCTTCCCTCCTCCCTCCCTTCCTCCCTCACTTTCTTCCCTCCCTCCCTCCTCCCTCCCTCCCTCCCTTCCCTCCCTCCCTTTCTTCCCTCCTTCCCTCCTCCCTCCCTCCCTCCCTTCCTCCCTTTCTTCCCTCCTTCCCTCCTCCCTCCTTCCCTCCCTTCCTCCCTCCCTTTCTTCCCTCCTTCCCTCCTCCCTCCCTTCCTCCCTCACTTTCTTCCTCCCTCCCTCCTCCCTCCCTCCCTCCTTCCCTCCTCCCTTCCTTCCCTCCTTCCCTCCTCCCTCCCTTCCTCCCTCACTTTCTTCCCTCCTTCCTCCTCCCTCCCTCCTTCCCTCCTTCCTTCCCTCCTTCCTTTTTCCCCCCTCCCTCCCTCCCTTCCTCCCTTTCTTCCCTCCTTCCCTCCTCCCTCCCTTCCTTCCTCCTCTTCCTTCCTTCCCTCCTTCCTTCCTCCCTCCCTTCTTTCCTCCCGTCCTTTTGTCTCTCTCTCTCCCTCTCCCTCCCCTCTTCTTTCCTCTCCTCTTTTCTTTCATTTTTTTTAAACTGTGTTTTAAGTCTTTCAAAGTAACAGAATCTAGCCCACAACATAAATGACACAAACATTTTACAAAGACAGAGACAGACAAAATGATAAGACAGGTACAAACAGAAGGCTAGTTCACAGCACATACATGGCAGGGTATGTAATTAAAATGCTAATTTCAATTGGTACACAACAAGAGATTTACAGTTGGCAAATTTATCAGGGGCATGCTGTAAAGGAGCAGGAGACATACAAAGAACCCAGTTAATTGCATTTGCTGTGCAGATAAGATAGCCTTTCCAGGTCAAGGGAACCCTGGAGTTTTCTTTACAAAGAAAGGCAAGATCAAGCCTGGAACTGGAGCTAGGAATAAGAAAAGAGGCCTCATCACGTGGGTGGAAGGAGTGGCGGGAGTTGGACTCTAGAGAACTCTCAGGTAGTGCCTCGTCTGTTTCCACTGGTACTGGAGAGTCCAGTGATCTGGTTCTTTGTCCAGAACCACTTCTGACACCAATTTAAATATAAACCAGATAAGATCCTGGGTGACACAGAGTTACACACAGTAGGTCAGAGATTGGAGAGTCAGGAATTAAACAAAAATATAATTTCAAAATGAAGAAAATAGCTTGTAAGCAAAGACACATGTGCTGGAACCTTGTTCCTAGCACACTGAGGCAATATGATCTCAATATTTTTTACCTGTGGCTACACAATGAGCTGTAGCCCTGACAATGAAGGGGTAACAATAACCATGTGACAAGTTTGATTCAAAGCAGGGCTTCATGACTAGAACATGAGTATTGTAGGTATTAAAAGCTCAGACCACTTGATGTCAGTGTGAAGGAATTCTGAGATTTTGTTGTAGCTGAGGTCATTCCAAGGGTGAGTATAAAGAATTGTTATGCCAAGATCAGAGCACATACTGCTTTTTGGGTCTTAGTTCTGGAAAACAGGGTTTCTCCTAATACATGGAACAACTTTATGCGTAGAAGGTAATGGTTCCTTCAGCATAAATATGGAAGTTAAGAAAGGTGGATTTAAAAGGAGAGAGAAGTTGTGTTTTGGATTTGTTGAATTTTAGATGCTAGTGGCACATCTAGAAAATAATGTCTAGGAGACAGTTGGTAATATGTGGGACTGGAAAACAGGAGAGAAATTAGAATTTGATTTATAAAAATGAGCCATCTGTACAGAGATGATAAAACTGATGAGAAAAAGAACATATCAAAAGAGAATATATGAACAAAAGAGATGACCTGATTCAGAGTGTTTATCTCCCTGGTAAACCTAAATTTACCAAGGAAGAAATATAGCAAAGTAGTTGTAGAAGACAGTAATAGAACCAGGAGATAGTTATGTCATTAAAACCAAAGCAGGAAAAAGGGGTTGACTATGTCAAAAGATTCAAAGAGGTCAGTTAGCATGAGGGATGAGAAACGATCATAAAGCAATTTAGTAAAGAGAGATTTGGAACCCTTAAAAAATAATTTGAGAATTCCAATTTTTGGTGATTAAGTTCATGACAAAGAAAGTTTTAAAATGAGAAAACGATATTTGGGTTGGATGCCAGATTTGCAATTTGGCACCTTAATCAGGGATCAAGAAATCAGTTGACAGTGATATGATAGAAGTAAAAGAGGGTAGATGTCTCTTTATAGGAACTTAACTGTTGAAGTAAGATCAAATTGATAAATACAGGATGGTAACTCTTTATTTATTTATTTTTTTCTAAGTAGGAGAGACCTAAGTATGTTTTTAGGTGAGCAGGGAAGGAAATTAAGGAATAAGGAGAGGTTGAGAATGAGAGAGGAAATACATGGGGTTCAATAGAATTGAGGGTAAAAATAGGTTTAATTTTCACAAAGAAAAGAAGCATCTATTCTTCAGAGATGAAAATATGAGGAATGATAATAGGGTTGAAAAATAAGATCAAAGAGTGGAATTTCACAGTTGAAGATCATGTGGTAGCACAGATCTAGATGTTGATGTGACAGTGTAGATGCCACCATGTCTGTGGAAAGCTAAAAAGAGCATGTCATAAGAGTTAAAATGAACTAAGAGGCTAGAGTATTTTCAAGGAAAGGGTAGCATATGAACAATAGAGAAAGAATATAGATTAAAAATGATGTGGTTGGAAAATTCCAAATGAGGAAAAAATAAAATAACTGAAGTAAAATATACCTAAAAAGAAGTAATGGAAGGTAAAGTTGGAAAGGTAACATAACTTGAAAACAAAACTGAAAAGTTTGAACTTTGTCTTTTAAGTATCATGATTCTCTGACTCTTGCACATAGGTGTGTCTGTGTGAATAAGGAAGGGCTAGGAAAGTGTTAAAGATATAAAAAATATTTGTGACATAGCATTGTCACTCCCCAGTTCTATAATGTATGCTGCGCCTTAATACTTAAAGTATAGCTCATTGCATAATACTGTCTCCAGGGAAACATACAACACAAGAAAATATAGACACCCTGGAAAGCCATGTAGGTAATCAGACACTCCAGAGCTAAACTGTTCAGCTGTAATGGTCCCATCTGGCTCCCTTGTTCTCCTTTCAGCAGTCAGCTTTGCTGCTGACTGTTAGGGGACACAAGATCAAAAGCCTGGGCTATTGCCTTTGATTTTATCAGCTTGCTACAAGCACCTCAGATTGAAAGAAAGGCTAATACCTTTCTTAATTCTTTTGACAGCAAGTTGTACTTTTCTGCCCAATATGTAATTGTTCTTCTTTTGTGGATTTTGATGTAGGTATATGTGAGCCACTGAAAATTTTTAAGTAATAGAGTAATAGAGCAATTGTATATGTTTTATTGGTTCCAAGTTTGGAGGAATGAAGGTCCAAACTACAGTGGTCTTAAGGTGATCAGAGAAGAAACGAGAAATAAGAGACATTTTTAAAGAAGCATCAATACTTCTACTTGACTGCTTTCAGAGTAGATGAAGGAAAAGTAAAAGAATCAAATCAATCAACATTTATTAAGAGCCTACTATGCCAGACATTATGTTAAGCACTGAGGTTACAAAAATAAGCAAAGAGCAGTGCCTGTTCTCAAAGAACTTACAATATAATGAGACAGACAACATGCAAAAAAGATACACAAATAGGAAAGAAAAGAAAGCAAGCAATGGATTTAAGAGGAGTTAGAGAAGGCTTCCTGTACAACTTGGGGATTTTAGTTAGAATTTAAAGAAAGTCAGAGAGGTCATTAAGTGGAGCATTCCAGATGCTTTGAGCCAAGAAATGGAATAAATGCTTTGTTCATGGCACAGCTAGGAGCGAGTGTCATTGGAATGAAGAATACATGTTGGGGAGAAAGTTTAAAATGACAGGAAAGATAGGAGTAAGCTAGGTTGTGAAGGTTCTTGAATGCTAAGCGAAGTATTTTATATTTGCTCTTGAAGGCAATTGGAAATCACTGGAATTTATTGAGCAGGAAGTGGGGGAAGAATGACATGATCTGACCTGTGTTTTGAGAAAAATCACTCTAGTAGTTGAATGCAGAATACTTTGGAATTGGGCAGAAACTTGAGGCAAGCAGCCCACCATTGATTATTTAGTAATTAAGGTGTAAAGTGATGAGCGTCCCTGTACTATAATGGTGGCAATGTCAGAATAGAAGTGGATGTTTTGGGGAGATGTTCGAAAGATGCAATTGACAGGTCTTGACAACAGATTATGTATTGTGGGATAAGAGCTAGAAATCCATTTATGGTTGAAAGCTGGAAGAACTGGGAGAATGGTATTGTTTTTACAGTAAGAGGGAAGATGGTGAGGGAAGGAGTAGGGAGAATGATATTGAGATGTTTTAGACATATTGAATTTAAGATGTCTACTGGACATTGAGTTCAAGATGTCTGAAAGATAATTGAAAATGCAAAACTGGAGATTAGGAGAGAGATTGGGACAGGAAAGGTATTTTTGAAAATTATCAGTTTAGAGATAATAATGAAGTCCTTGGGAACTAAAGAGATCACCCAGTGAAGTAGTATAGAGACAGCAAAGAAGAGGATCCTGGGCAGAACCCCGAGGGATCTCTTCAGTTAGTGAGTGTGTTTGGAATGAGGATCTAGAAAAGCAAGCACAGATAGATAGAAGGAGAACTAGAGGAGAGGTGTCTTGAAAACCTAGAGAAAAGAGAGAATCAAGAAGAGACTGATCAGTAGTGTCAAAGGCTGCAGAGAAGTCAAGGAAAATAAGGATTGAGAAATAGCTGTTGGATGTGGCAATTAAAATCATTAGTAACTTTGGTGAGAGAGGTTTCAGTGGAAGGGATTAAGAAGAGAGTGAGAGGAGAGAAAGTATAGGTGCATATTGTAAATGACCTTTTTGAGGAGTTTAGCTACAAAGGGTAAAAGAGATATAGAATGATAGGAAGCAGAGATGGAACATGGATCAAGGAAAGGTTTTTTTAAGAATGGGGACACAAAACCATGTTTTTAGGCAATAGGAAGCCATTAGAAAGGTACAGAATACAAATAAGTGAAAGTGGGGATGACAGAGGAATCAGTGTGTTAAAGGAGGGAGTAGGGAAGGAGATCACTTAAACAAGTAGAGGAGTTAGCCTTGGTAAAGGATCTGACTGCTTATAATTGAAACAGTTGGAAGAAAAAGGGGCAGAAGACATCTGAATGATAGATGAGGAATAGCTGAGAAGAGGCAAATGGCCACTAGAATAATAGGTAGAATGGTATCATTAAGAGGACAATAAGTTTGGGAGATATTCTGGGCCAACCTTGATTCAGGCCAATATAGTGATCATGGCTCTAGACATTTTGGAACTATAAAATGTGATAAAAATGACTTTAAAAAAAGTTGGAAAATGGGGTCAGAATGGAGTTCCTTGTAAAAGTAGAAATTTTGCTAAAACTTAGCACTAATATTCAGTTGAACACTTAATTCCAAAGATTGGGCTTTTTGTTCCATAGGTAGCAAGGAAGCCAAATAGTTTTTCAGCTCTCTTAAAAGACAAACTGACCAGTTCTACTTACATAAAACAAGTTCTGCTATTCTTATCTGAGTTTGTTTTTGAACTTGTTGAATTTGAGAGGTCAATGAGTTAAGAAGTTAAATGTCGAGTATGGATGTAGAGGTAGAAAGCCAGAGAAATATATTCAAGATTACCTTCATAGAAGAAGATTGGAGAATGGGAGGAGTTAAAACATGTGAACACTGAAGAGGACAGAGTAGAGATGGAGGAACCTTAGGTTTGACTGAAACTCAGTTCAAGAAGACTCAGGATTATGGGTTGGGAAGAGGAAGAGAAATCAGCCAAGGTGAAAGAAATTCTTAATTTGTGTGTCATAGATCTGTTGGAAGGCTGGTGAAATTTATGGGCGCCTTCTCAGAATAATATTTTTAAATGTGTTAGTCAAGGGAACAAACTTCTTAAAAGGATTTTGTGTCGGGTACTATGCTCAGAACTTGAGGCAATATACTAAGCGTAGGATTTATAGTTTACAGAGAAGCTAATTACTGAAATATGTTACAGATTTTTTTAAAAAAAGTTCAGACTATTGTGAAAAATGCTAGAGTATTGCAGATTATAGTGGAAGGATATTTTATTTAGACTATAATAATTCAGTTGTACACAAACACGGTAATATTTACATTGTTCATAGACCATTGACTTAAAAAAAACAAGATGAATAAATATTTAGAAATAATGTTTACATTTCTATCCAACCTTGATGACTTAGGAGAGCTGTTTGTTAATTGTTAAACTGATTTGACCATGAAATATTTCTGAACTTGACATTTTTGACAGAACTCATAATTCCTATTCCATGGAGTTGTGATGTTATGAATTATCCTCTCACTTCTGAGAATAAAGAAAGGTTGAGGAAATTTTACCATGAGACTGAGAAAGTTAACTCTATTTTCACACAGAAAAATTTAGGCATGCAAATAATAGGGCATACAAAATAAATGTGTTAACATTTTTATTGTAATTTTAATGTTTTAGCGATTTCTTTTTTATATTACTTCTCATATTTTGTCACTTTCCACACTCTAATGAATCCTTTGTAACAACTAAAATTTCGCAAAACAAATCAGTATATTTTGCTCATATCTGAAAACATATCCCTTATTTCTCACTTCTAGGGTACTACTACCTCTAAGAGCTGGATATGCTTTTTGAAGTTAATGTTTGGTTATTACATTGAATAGAGTTCTGAAATAAGTGTTTTTTTTTTTTTTTTTTTTTTTTTTAAACATCATTGTGGTGATTGTATTATTCTCTGGTTCTGTTTACCACAACCTAGAACTATTCATGCAAGTTTTCCCACAAATCATAGACAATATTGTCAACATTGAAATTCTTACAGAACTTTCATTTATATCATGCAGAACACTAATGTCTTGGGCAACTTAGTTTGGGAAACCTTAATCTAGAAATTTATAAATTAAAATTCTTTTCATTTTGAGATCAAGGTAGAGAAATCTTTTTAAAAATCCTTACATTAGTTTCATTTAACTCTCTTTTTTGTTTTTCAAAATTTTGTCTTATCACCTATTTTACCATTCTAAATTAAAACCAACAAATCCATGGGTTTGGGTATCTGTGTAAGATACAGGTCTTACACTATAATAGGGCATCTTCTTTACACCTCACTTTGAGAATGTACTCTGGAAGAGCAGACACTAGACAGATTGCCAGAAATAACTTCCTAATTTCCTGCCAAGGTGGTTTTAATGGGAAGAAAAAGGTAGTGGTTTTGATATAATTGTTAGTGAGGGCCAGATCCTTATAGTAAAACATATGGTGAATGGTTTTTCTCTCATTCAGAAAAGAAGTTTTTCTGTTTAGAATGGATGATAGTGGTGGAGGAAAGAAAAAGTTTATAACTTCAAGTGCATTAGACACTGTGGGTTTTATATATTTAAGTATTGGAAATGGACAATGAGCCCAACCTAACTTTGAATAGAAGATTGAAGGGGATCAAACTTGGGAAAATTCATTGGCTTTTTGACTATGTCAAGAGTCCATATTTTTAAGCAATAATAGCTCTCAGTAATGATATTCAGCTATGAGACTTGCCTAATAATGACTTTATAAGAATCAAAATTACATGTGACCCAAAGGTCAGAGGTAAGTTGCACGATGAGATATAAGCAGGCTTCAGTGTATTAACAGTAAAGAAATGCCTACAATAGTATAAAAGATATTAAGAATGTATGTGGGTAGAAAAGGAGACATTCTTGTAGTATGCCAACAGTGAAGGCTAAGAGACAGCTTTTGTACTACTATAGTTTTCACAACATACTAAATGAACTGCATTTTGTCTTTTATATCCATCACTTAGCACACTGCCTTGCCATAATTAGATAAAATTGAATCTTAGTAGTTTGAGTAGAATTTCTGTGGAGTTTTTTCAGAAAGATGGCCAAGAATAGTACAGGTATGAAAAGGGGTGGAGGAATTACAACATTAGAGTCTTTCCTCCTTCAGATTAAACTATTGAAATATAGTATTTGTGATTCACAGGCTGGTTATCCATTTCTTTGTTGTTTTGGGACAGTTAAGTTGCATGGTGGATACACTGCTAGGCCTGGTGTCAGGAAGATTCTTCTTTCTGAATTCAAATTTGGTCTCAGACATTAGCAATGTGACGCTGGGCAAGTCATGTACCCCTGTTTGCCTCAGTTTCTTATTTGTAAAATGAGCTGAAGAAGGAAATAGCAAACTACTTCATTATCTTTGCCAAGAAAACCCCAAATGGGGTTGGTAAGAGTTGATCATGACTTAAAATAACTGAACAGCAGCAACAATAACAAAAGCAGGCTGTTAAGCATATATATATCAATATTAGCATTGATTTTTTGAGAGAGCAGAGACTATATGCTCTTTACATTGTGGATACTTTATACAAACACTTCAGATTAAATTGATCATTTTTCTAAACTGACTTCATATCACTACAGATGTCTCATGTTTTAAGCATATTCATTTAGTCATTTTTGGATTTACACGTTTTCTAAAGTAGGGAACAAATTTGTTGTATATACAGGCATCCCTTGTTTTAAGCATATTCAGTAAGTAAGAGACAGAACAGTGAGAGATGGAAAAAAGAGAAAATGTTATGTGAGAAATAGAAATGAAATCATTGTGGACAAAGAGCAGATGTTAGAGTCACATTAAGGATGAAGTCTTTTTAGAGGGGATAAGAGAAAACTTTGCAGAGAAATGTGTCTATTAAACAAATTTCCTTCTCTCTAGTTGTAATTTGCTTTCTTCCTCCTAGAATTTAATTTATATTTTCATGTAAAATATATTCTATCTGCTTTTTCTTTTCTTTGAATGTACTCTCTTTGAGGGTTGGGAAGGCTTACGTTTTTGTTTTTGTATTCCGTTACACAGATCATGGGGTGTAGCAGTCCCTTGATTAATGCTTATTAAGTTGAATTGAAATTGTAAAGGATACAAATAGAGAGTGGCTGGAGCTTGGAGGTGGGATAGTCCTTTCCCCTTTTGGCAACTTCCCTTTTGTGCTTAAGTTTAAAAAAAAAATGAGATAGTAATTAATCTATTAGAATCACCTTCTCTTATGTAGATTTAGAAAATTAATACTACCTTTTATTGGAATTTATACTCCCACAGGATACAAAATTACCTTGCCTTCATTTCTTACCAATAGTATGGTTGAACTGTTTGTTCAATCCCTAACTATCTGATTTTTGTACCTATTAGTCTAAAGAAATTGTTTATTTAGTAATTGCTTTTGAATTCAGTAGTATATGACATTGTAGGCCACTTCTCTTGTTTGGTTCTGTTTCTTCTAAATTTAATTCTCTTACCATTTATATCACATTACCTGTGTTTCTTATATTATTTTACAGTTCCATCCTTACTTTGTATTTTTTTTCTCATGTACTTAAGTGCTTGAAAAAATTGTATTGTTCTTTCCTCTAAACATATATTTAACTCTACACATTAAAACATAAACAGAGCACTATTTGGAAAGGAAAGTCATTACTAAGTAGGGAGGATTCATGAAAAGACTTCTTGGATTTATTAAAGGGGGTAATTTAGTTAGGACTGTTCAGTTCAGATATTTTTCATTCATGTCTAACTTTTTGTGACTCCATTTAGGGTTTTCCTGGCCAAGATACTGTAGTAATTTCCATTTCCTTCTCTAGCTCATTTTACAAGATGAGAAAAATGAGGCAAACAGTTAAGTGACATATTGAGGATCACATAACTAATAAGTATCTGAAGACTGGATTAGAATTCTGGAAAAACAGTCTTTCCTGATTCCAGGCTGTATGTTCTCTAGGCACCACCTGGACTTTAAAAAGATAATAATTTAACAAGTCAGGTGGTTTAACATTTTAGAATAAGGAAAAGCATGACTTCTGTGGTATGGACGTAATTTTTGCTTTATGCCATCTCATTTACTTTGTACAGAAGATTCACTGAACATGTCAGATGCTGTCTTTATATTTTCCTGATATAGATACGACATGTAGACTGTCCAGTGGTCATCCCTTACTCTAGTTAAGTGATGTATTCATCTTTTTCTTTTCTTTTCTTGGCTATGCTATTGGTAAATTAGATAGGTATCTATCTAATTTATTGATAATCTAGGAATAAAGAAGACTTAAATTGGAACCTTACTTGAGATACTTACTGGCTATGTGGTCCTGGATAAGTTACTTAGCCTCTTTCAGCCTCTGTTTTCCATCTGTAACCTCACAGGGATTTTAGGAGAATCAAATGAGGTAAAATATGTAAAGAACTTTTTGAACTTTAAAATACTATATAAATGTTACCTTTTGTTGTTCTTTGACATCTCTTCACTTCTGTATGATGTCATGTGCTTTAGTCTATTAAAGAGATAATTGCATATATTTATTGCTTTTTGAGTGATCTTTACCTTCATTTCTTTGTACACTGTAATATATCATGATTCGCACCCACTTATATTTTCACTGGAATATTGATGTTCAAAAAAATTAAACTTTGTTTCAGAGAGAAATGTAGGGGTAATTAAAAATGTGCAATATGGAAACCTAATTCATTCTTTTCCTCCTAATTCTGAATTACTCATTATACATTTGAACTGTCCAAGATAACATGTTTTGATGGATGAGTTGTATATGTTGTTCATCCAGCTATTATAATCTGGACAACAAATAGATTTTTCTGCTTTTTTTTTTTTTTTCTTTTGTGGGTAGTTAGATCAACTTCATTTTGAGTGATTGTGGATCTCCCTTAGGATGGTCTGGGGTATGTTGTATAGTCAGCACAATTATCATTTGACAACAGTTAACATTTAGAGATTAATAATAATTAATAATAGACTATAAGTCCCATTAGTGAAGAGGAATTTTATGTATCACCCAACGTCCAAGTCCTCTGCACACAGGAAGTCAATAAATAGGTGTTGAATTGAATAATATTTTAAAGTCTGGATTATTATGTTTCTATTGCTTTGTTTTCCAGATTTTGGATATGTGTCATGCCATTTTCTATTTTTGATTTTGAAAAAGATCTTAACATAATGAAAAATGAAATTTCATTAGCCTGCTGACTAGGGAAAATAGTCTTTTTTTTTGCTTCAGCAAATATTTAGTCCATTCTTTGTAGTAATCTTATTTTCATTGATAAGCATATCATTTTAATTAAAATCTTGTTTAGTGGTAGAAGGGGCTAAGTTATAAATTAAATCAAACACCTAGGATCATGCACCTAAAAAATTAATTGTATAAAATAAACATATATACTTAGGCAACAATTCCTAATCAAATATGGGCATACTTCAAAACAGAACATTTGTAAAAGAATTATATGGATA
Source organism: Sarcophilus harrisii (assembly GCF_902635505.1). Classification (NCBI taxonomy): domain Eukaryota; kingdom Metazoa; phylum Chordata; class Mammalia; order Dasyuromorphia; family Dasyuridae; genus Sarcophilus; species Sarcophilus harrisii. Next base: position 184,221,852 of record NC_045426.1, on the reverse strand, counting down.
TAGAAATGTTAAATAATTTACAGTTATATCACTAAAGCTCCATTGGGATAAGAATTTATACATCTTGGATTCCCATCTGTTCCCAAAATCACCCTGTTGCTTCTTTAAGTACATTACTACTTTTGGCAAGCTGCTTTTTTGATTCACCTGTCATGTAAATTATTTAATTGGGCAAAAGCATTCCTTTTCTTCCTGTTCTGCTTGTTGTTGGAAATACATTTTTTTTAAAAGTTGAGTATGTGCCACATAGTTAAATGTGTAATTTTATTTTAGTGTTCTAGTTGTATACATGCCAACTTCTTTTTGATTGAATATTTATGAGCTTGGTGTTCTGCATATTTATAGTAATGTACTTCAATTAGTTTTTTGGAAGGCATGTTGGACAAAAGATTTAAAAATTTATGGAAAAAGAAAACTTTAGTAAATGCTTAAGTGGTAAGATGTTAACATGAATAGGTACTTTTTTATTTTAAGCTTATCAAACTAAATATGGATAGAAGTTCAGGAAAACAATAATGAACACGTGAGACACTCAAATTTTAATTTTTTCCTGTTTACTGAGCATCACAGTATCTTCCTTATATAATCACACATCCTTATTGGTTCTATAAATTCCCTCAGGAGTGAATTATTTTTAATAGAACAATAAATGTCTAAAATATGTAGCCTCCCTCCCAGATATATATATATATATATGCACACACACATACATATATTAGTATGTGTAAATATATATAATATGTAGATTAATAAACAGAAACTAGAGATGCTTGTTTTGATAATTTAAAAATTTTATATATGAAGTAAATATTTTAACAGTACAAATTCATCTCAGTTCTGATTAGTGACAAATGTGAAAAATGAAACAATCAATAAGATGTAAACTTTGTTTTAATTTTTTATATTGGATACAATTGAAACTCAGCAGCAGCAAAACACTTTGAAAGCTGAAATTCATGTTTAAATTGTGCAGTAATATAATTTGGCATAAGAAACAGTAGGATGTAGCAGAAGTGAGAAGGGTGCAGGTCAGGAAGACCTGGATTTGTGACATAGAGAGTAAGCCACTTTAAGATGGCAGTGTGCCAGATAACTATAAGATAGTAAGTTGTAGAGCATGTGCCATTCTGCCTTTGTAGGAATATCTTTGTTGGGAATTCCTATATCAATGAAATCATAGGTCCAGTTGAAAAAATAATAATTATTTGTCCATCATAAAAATGATGAAAACTTTTAAAAATTCATACTTATTTTTAGTCATATTCTTGAGTTACCGTATTGTTAATTAAAATGAGCTACTAATCCAATTTTACAAATAGTTTTAGAATTTATGAACTTAGGTGTTTTACATATACATAAATTAGTAGAGCCCGTTTCCTGAGCAACTTGGGTGTGTTACAGACATATTTTCTATTTTCTCAGCTTCCTGCAAGTCTTTGCCATCACTATATTCCTCATTTTGGATTCAGAGCTATATTTTCTATTAAGTGGGAGAAGAGAAAAGAGTCCTTTCCTGTTTCTTAAAGCATGTGGCTCTTGTTAGCTCAACAATGACATCAATAGGAAGAAGTCATCTGTTGTTGTCTAAGTCAGGCTATATGTATGTGAATTTAATCTGGTGACACTGGTTGATTCACTCAATGCAAAGAACCTGTTAAAGTAAACTAAAATATTAGGAGCCTAAGCAAAAAAATAAATTAGATCAATTAATTTAATTAGATAAATAGGACCTTTAATTATGAAAATGTTGAGGTATAATAATACTCTTAGATAAAAAAATAGCTTTCTTGTTCTCTCTCTTTTTAATATATATTTAGAATTGTTTTGTAATCGTTCTTCCTTTAAAACCAGAGTGTAAACAGTTCAGGAAACATGTTTTGTATGTTTATTACATTGATTATCAAGGTGCTTGATGATTAATCAAGTCTCAGTAAATAGTAAATACTCTTTCCCATCTTCCATTCCTTAGAGCAACTATTTGGTCTAATTATATAATAAAATGTTATGAAAATATATGCAAAGAATCTGTTAAAGTGAAAAAATATTAGTAGCCTAAGTGAAAAAGAAATTGAATCAAATACATTAATTTAATTAGATAAACAGGACTTTTGATTATGAAAATTTTGAGATATAGTGGAATTGCTCTGTGGTTGTTATATCTTTTTTTTTTTTATTTTTTATTTTTTTATTTAATAGCCTTTTATTTACAGGATATATACATGGGTAACTTTACAGCATTAACAATTGCCAAGCCTCTTGTTCCAATTTTTCACCTCTTACCTCCCCACCCCCTCCCCTAGATGGCAGGATGACCAGTAGATGTTAAATATATTAAAATATAAATTAGATACACAATAAGTATACATGACCAAAACGTTATTTTGCTGTACAAAAAGAATCAGACTCTGAAATATTGTACAATTAGCTTGTGAAGGAAATAAAAAATGCAGGTGGGCAGAAATATAGGGATTGGGAATTCAATGTAATGGTTTTTAGTCATCTCCCAGAGTTCTTTTTCTGGGCATAGCTAGTTCAGTTCATTACTGCTCCATTAGAAATGATTTGGTTGATCTCCTTGCTGAGGATGGCCTGGTCCATCAGAACTGGTCATCATATAGTATTGTTGTTGAAGTATATAATGATCTCCTGGTCCTGCTCATTTCACTCAGCATCAGTTCGTGTAAGTCTCTCCAGGCTTTTCTGAAATTATCCTGTTGGTCATTTCTTACAGAACAGTAATATTCCATAATATTCATATACCACAATTTATTCCGCCATTCTCCAACTGATGGACATCCACTCAGTTTCCAGTTTCTAGCCACTACAAAAAGGGCTGCCACAAACATTCGTGCACATACAGGTCCCTTTCCCTTCTTTATAATCTCTTTGGGATATAATCCCAGTGGTAGGTTGTTATATCTTTAAAACTAGAGTGTAAACTCCTTCAGGTCAGGAAGCATGCCTTATATTTTTGTGTTCATTTCCTTGATTTTCAGAGTGCTTGATAAAAATTGAGCCTCATTTAATGCTACTCTTTCCCAGCTCCCATTTCTTAGAGCAAATTTATAGTTTAATTTTATAATGGTATCTATTATGAAAAAATACATACGTATATATACACATTTAATTTTTCTAAAATTTAGCTATCTAAATTTTAATCTTCCAGCTATAAAGTCAATTGATTGTAATTGGTTGTAATTGATTTTACTGATTTGTATGGAGAACAAAGAAAAGATCATGTAAAATTTGATATAGTAGGATATCTTCATTATTTTAAAAGTTTTTAAAATTTCTTTAAAATTTTTTTTTAAACTTTAGTGACAGACTGGATTTTGGACAGAGATCCTCAGGAAGAAATACTAAAAGCATTTAAATTATTTGATGATGATGATTCAGGCAAAATAAGCTTGAGAAACTTGCGACGGGTTGCACGAGAGTTGGGTGAAAACATGAGTGATGAAGAACTTCGAGCCATGATAGAAGAATTTGATAAAGATGGTGATGGAGAAAGTAAGTTTGGAGCAAAATCTGTTGTCAGATTTTATCTCAGTGATATTGCTGATAATTTCATATGTGGCTTTTTGTCCAATTGTTCTTACTTAGTTGTTATGTTTGTTACTAAGAGCTAATTCTTTGTAAAAGTATGAATTTAACTAAATTTGTCTTAGTTCTCCCAAAGCCTTCCTTTTCTGTAGCTTTCCTTCCTGTAATCTTTCTCTTTTCTGAGGATTTTAGGGCATTCTTATTAAGGCTTTCTCTTCTCTAGAGAATCTGATATATCATACCTTGGTGGATTTTATTATTTTCCTTCTCTGAGGAATATTTCAAATTTTATTTTACTTGAGCAAGGAATTTTACGCATTAAGCAGTAAATGAGGCATTGTGGCATAGTGGGGTTTAGAGTGTTAGTCTTAATAACGTAAGAAAGAAAGTGGGAAGCCTTTCTGGGCAAAGAAACCAACCTTTAGTAAAAAAAACAAAAAACAAAGGTGGAATCTACAGATCTTCCGTTATGTCTGAGACTTCAAGATACAAATTTCACAGTTATTTATAGGTCTCTTGATTCATGTATAGTGAAAAAGGATTTGCTATTGTGCAGATCAGTGCCTTTTTACTCAAACAGGCTCTTGTGAAAAATAACAAATTTTAATATAAATATGTATTTAATATAAATAAAATATTTTAACATAAAGATTAATATTCATGTGTGATTATTATGGTTACATACCTAAGACATATTTTATAATGCTTTAGCTGCACTTTTAAGGTTAATTAACACTTCCCTGACACTACATCATAGTTTGGTTAAATAGAAATTTTTATCAGTGTCTATATTCTTCTTATAATTCATACAGTTACTTATTATTCTATGAAGATAAATTACAGCCAATAAATGCTTATAAAGCAAAGCACTCAAGGCACTGATTATTGATCTTTACCATTGAATCCTGCCTTAGATCCTTAGAAGCTGTTGATTGGTCCAAACAGTTAACTTCTCAATGCCTCATTATCTCCTCCTATAAAATGGGATTAACAATATCACTCTCACAAAACTGGGAGAATAAGCATACATGATAAAGTACTATATAAGTGTGAACTAGCATGTGAATAGAAAGTAGAAGTAATGTATCTTAACAGGGACTGTACTATCCATAGTGAGCTTAAAAAAAATCAAGCTATAGGAAAGGTAGTATGGCATAGTAGAAAGCTCATAGTATGGGCTTGGAATCAGAAAATTTGGCTTTTAGGTAGATTTGTAATCTTGGCTTCAGTTTCCTCATTTATAAAATAAAGACAAGATTTTTATTTGAGGCTTCTTCAAGTTTTAAAATTCAGTGTATATTTTATGAAAAGCCATAATTTTAAAGAATATTTTGACTCCCACTCTTCATTTAGTATAATTTTGTTATTTTTTAGCACAAATGGTCTTGATTATATAAAATTTTTAATTTAGGACAAAACTAACCATTAAAAACATATGGAGTATACATGTTCATTCTTATTGTAGTTTGTATTACAGTAATTCAGTGCCTCTAGTCTTTTTTTTTTTTTTTTTTTTTTTTTTAACTGTTCTTGATTACTAGGCCAAGAGATATGATGTTAGTGTCATCCTTAAACACCTCTGGAGGCAAAACTTCTAACAGTACCTGAAAAGATGAATGTGTAACAAACAGTTCTTTAAACAACTAGGAGCACTTGAAGTATGATTTTTGCTTGGTAACTCCATTTGCTATTTGAAGAACCTGATGATTGGGACACTGCCTTTTAGACTCCAAGTTGATCTGAAGCTTTTGCTTAAGAAAAGCAGCTTCTTTCATTATATATCATAACTGCATGCTAGACTTCTCTATCACTGCCTCCTACTTTTGCTTCACAGTAGGTCACAGCTCTGCTCTTTTTGCTTAAAGCTGTTTCAGTACATCCTTGAAGCATTTCTTTTGCCCTCACTGCTTGTGATTATCTCATTTCAGTTCACTGTAGAACAGCTGCTTGGATATCCTGCTGTCATCCATTCTTTGCTTAGGTCCAACCCAACTGAGCTGTCATGAGGAGCATTGCTTTATTGCTTGAAGTCAATATGCTTTTGTTAGTGATCTTGCCTTTGCTGCTTAATGTTCATTTGGGTTATTTTGTAACCCATCTATAATGCCCATCATGAAAAAAACTCAGATTTCTCAATCACATGCCATTGTCTTCTGAAAGCAAGTTAGTTTTCAGTATATAGGCCTTAATGGAAGTAAAATGCAATTCTTGTACTCCTTAATGGAATTAAAAAAACTTAAATTTTAAAATTAAAAAGTAGTTATTTAGGGTTCAAGTATAATGATAGTGACTCACTTGAATTAGATTTTAAAACTGGTCATGTTTAATAGACATAATTTCATAAACATAATTTAGAACTTTATTTTTACATAACTACATTCATTTATTTATTTGAGATCATATCTTACAAAAATTGGTGGAAGGAACTCTGTAAGTCTCTTTAGCCTAGAAGAGACTTGGTTGGGGTATGGGGAATTGAGAGCTATCTGTTTTTCATTGTATAAAGTAGGTGAGACTTGCTTTGCTTGAACTCAGAGGGTAAAATAAAAATAGTTGATGGAATTTGCAGTGAGGCAGATTTTCACTTGATGTGTGTAAAACTTTTCTAATTATTTTAGCAGTCTATTTATGGAGTGGGGTTACTTTGAGGAGGAATCTTCCTGCCCACTCATCCCCATATCCTTTTTAGAAGTCTTCAAGTGAATTCTGAATGACTGCTTGTAGAATATTGTAGTTAGTGTTCTTGTTAAGTTAGAAGTTGGATTAGATGGCCTCAAATTTCAACTCAGTCTTTAATTGCAGCAAGATTAGGAAAAAAAAAGACAGCATTAACATTAAAATTTTTAAATGTAGGTTTGACTGCTATGATCGTATATAAAATATTTAAAATTAAATTGCCAACATGTCATTTTCTGTAGGCCCCTTGTAATCTTTGAATTTAGTATGACTTAAAAGCCAAATAGCATCAATTCTACTTTTTCTAAGCCATTGGTCACAACATAAAAGGCAGCTAGATATAAATTCTTATTGCCTAGTAGAATGAGCTTATATCATCATGAACTAGAATGGTCTGATCCTTTCTTTTTATGTGGGTACCTGAACCCAAATTTATATGTGTGCTTACTTCTCAGAAATCTTCAGGGAATCAAATGATGACAGTCAGGTTTTTAATATCTAATGTGAATTTTTCTTCTATTTATATTTAGTGCATTTTTTTTGTAGATAGAAATCTAGATATTATCCTTTTTATAACAATGGTACATATGTATATATATATATAAAGTTGATAGTCATTTTTTAGCAAGTAAAATCCTAGTTTTTAAATTTTTCCTCATATTTTATTTTCTAATACTTAAATCAGTTGTTGCTTTTTCTGTGCATTCTTCATCAATTTTCTCTATCCTTAAAAAATTTCTTAAAATGTATAACATATTGGGAAATTTAAAAATAGTTGTTTCTCCCCCTATTTTGTAGGGTGTTAAGAAGATAGTGAATGAGGAGTTAAGTGAAGTAAAGCAAAAAATCTGTTTTTAGCACATAGTAGCAAGTTATAATTATAAAATATATGATATTGACACAGAATCTTTCTCCCTCCCCAAAGTAGTATAAAATAGAAAAGGTCATTCTTTTTAAAATTTTATTTTTAAATATTTTGAATTTAATGAATGCACCCCAAAATGATTTCCATATGCAAAACAGCATAGAAAAAAGATTATTTGTGAAAGTAGAAATCTCTGTTATGTTCAAGCTTGCTGTTAAAAAGTATATAATGAATGCAGTCTGTTATTTTTAAAGCTGTCCTTGTCTCTGTTTCCTTTTGAACTTCATTTTTCTTCTGTGCATTAAAAAAATAGCATCTTTTGAGGGAGGTATCTCTGCTGCTAGCTCCCCTCTCCCACCACATAGAGAAAAACACTTATTATAATAAATAAGCATAGTCAAGGAAAACAAATCCACACATTTGCCATGTCCAAAAATATATGTTTAATTCTCCAGTTTGAGTCCATCATCCATCCTTCTGTCAGGAAATTGTGTAACATGCTTCTGTATCATTCCTCTTGAAGAGAATTTAATCTTAAAAAACTAAAGTTGAAATCAAGTAGCTCTCTTGGTGTAACTGTTGTGTATTATTTGTGGCATGATAAAATATCCTTATCTATAAAATGAAAGGGTTGGTTGGGGTAGATAAACCATAAAGGCCTGTCCAGCTCTAACAGTCTAAGATTCTGTATGTAATTCAGTTACAATCCATTAAACTGTTTTGGATTTCTTCATCACTTATTAATTTTTTTTTCTAATTATGCTTGTGAGGATCGAGTTAAAATTTATGTAAAGCTTTGGGTCACTGAAAAATAGTATATAAGTCATTAACAACGAGTTAAAAGAAAAGAGAAACATTGACATATTAGCAAATTGGGAGAAAATTTAGAAATGTAAGCAGTTTTCACATAAAAATGGTATAAAATCAGAAAAGTAAATATAATTATTGATGATTCTGGTAGTAATCAAATTGCATTTACTTTTTGAGTTACTTTTCCTTAATATCTTTAATATTTTGATATTTGATAGTTTGAAATAAGTATATTTTGTCTGAGGGATGAAAATCACTAAATCTTGCCAGCCATTTATAAATATAATTAAATATTTCTCTTTAAGTTTTCAAAGTGCTTTGCATTTATTATCTTTATATGTTCTTCAAAATAATTATTTGAAGTAGGTACTGTTTTTTATCCCAGTTCAATAGAAAAGGAATGTGAGGCAGACATTTACCCAAGGTCATGCAGCTAGTAAGTCTTGAGGCAGGATTCAAGTCTTTGTGAATCTAAAGCTCCAACCATACTACCAACTTGCTGCCTATGTTCATGTAATATGTTAAAATGTTTTAAATGCACTTAAAAATATATTTTAAACACATTATGAAAATGTTTATCATTTTAAAACTTCCCATATCAAATCTGATTTAAAATCCAAATACTTAAGATTTCTCAATTATGGAAAATTGAAAGAAGGAAGGAAGGATTTGTGCTTTGCTTTTTATTTGCTGAACAAATTATTCATAAATCTGTTTGAAGTGTAAAACAATACTTTCATCATATTCTTCACCACATTAAATGTCTGTTCTACCCTGTTTAAATTTATACTACCCAAGTTGGCATCCACTAGGTTGTTAGTTCCTTAGTTCAGGAATGATGTCTTTTAGATGTGTTTACTTCTCTCCTTAATCCTGGGATTATGGCTGGGGGTCTCTTGGCTCTGGTCTTGTGTTTCTACTATACCATAATTGCTGTGAATAATTTGTGATGTGGCAAGCTATGCCTTAAAGACTACATCCTGTTGTTCAGGATTCATTAAACACCAAGTATTCTAACAATAGGGAATGAACTACTTAATTTATTTGCTATCTTACTCTTATGGGCTTCCTTTTTCTGATTTTTTAAAAAAATAGACAGTGGGGGTATTGGAAATAATACTTGTCTTGAAGAATTGATTCTATTCCTGGTTCTGCCACTGTAGTATGTGATCTTGAGAAAATCATTTTATTGGTCAGGACTAGTTTTCTTATTTGTAAATGAAGACATTGGACAAAGATAATTTCAAAGGTCCTTTTCAGTTCTGACATCCTATGAAATTGGTTGTTTCTGAATTTTACTTTTAACAGCAGATATTTTGGTTAAAGTTAGTAAGGCAACTGTTATCTTATTCCTAGATTGTTGTCTTATTCTTATTTACAGATATATTCACTTATATTGCCTTTGATTAATTTTTATATTATATTTGCAGTGATTATTAATTTTTTGAGTTTTATTGATGTTCCTTTTTTTAAGGTCATTGTCACTATTCATTAACACTCTCCCATTAGAACCCTCCTTTATGAGAAATAAATTTGGTCAAACAATACCAATATTCATTGGCCATCTTTCAAAATATGTACTTCATTCCTCACTTTTTTGCCTTCTTTTTGCAAGAACTGGAAGGTTTTTTCCTCTGATGTAATGACTGTTCAGTTGCATTGATTAGAATTCTGAAGTCTTTTCCAGGTTTTTTTCTTTTTTTTTTTTTTCTTTTTTTTTTTTCTTTTTTTTTTTTTTTTTGCTGAGGCAGTTGGGGTTAAATGACTTGCGCAAGATCACAAAGCTAGGAAGTGTTAAGTGTCTGAGGCCAGACTTGAACTCTGGTCCTCCTGACTTCAGGGCTGGCACTCTATTCACTGCACCATCCTACCTGCCTTTTAACATCATTGTGATAATCAAGTAAAATGTTACCTGATTAGTTATTCAGGAAACTTTGTAATAATTTTTCTCTATTCTATTTTTTTTCTATTATAACTTTATTATATTTCTTTATTCAATTTTAGGTTATAATAACTTAGTTTTTAGTAAAGGTCGGAATTGTTTTAATTAAAACACTTGTTTCTATCCCTGTCAAAACAATACTATCATTCAGTTTTACAAAGTATAATAAGATCTCATTAATTGTTGTTTCTGTTTAATTGTGTTCTACTTTTCTTGACCCTATGGACCATAGCATGTCAGGCCCTTCTATTATCCTCCATTATCTCACAAAGTCTGTCTAAGCTCATGTTCATTCCAAGATACCATCTATCCATCTCAGTCTCTGTCATCTCCATTTCTTTTGCCTTCAGACTTTCCCAACATCAAGGTTTTTTTCATTGAATGCTGTCTTCTCATTATGTGGCCAGAGTAAGCTTCAGTTGCAGAATTGACCTCTAGTGAATATTCTGAATTAATTTTTTTTAATGTTGACTGATTTTATTATCTCCTTTCATCCAAGAGACTCTCAAAAATATTTTCCAACACCACAACTTGAAAGCATTGATTCTGCAGGACTCAACTTTCCTTGTAGTTCAACTTGCATTATCATACATTGCTACTGGAAAAACAATAGCTTTGACTATAAGGACCTTTGTTGGCAAGGTAATGTCTCTGCTTTTTAGTATGCTGTCCAGATTTGCTATAGCTTTCCTTCCAAGGAGCAAGCATTTTTTAATTTCATGGCTGTAGTTGCCATCTGCAGTCATCTTTGAGCCCAAGAATATAAAATCTGACACTGCTTCTATTTCTTCTCCCTCTTTGCCAGGAAGTGATGGGACTAGTTGCCAAGATCTTAGTGTTTTTTTTTTGATGTTAAGTTTCAAGCCAGTTTTTATATTCTCCTCTTTCATCCTCATCAAGAGGTTTCTTAATTTTTCATTTCAGCCATCAGAGTAGTATTATCTAAGGTAAGGCTATTGATATTTTCCCCATTAACCTTAATTTAGGCTTTTGATTCATTTACCTTGGCATTTTGCATAATCTATTCTGCATATAAGTTAAATAATGTCACAACACAGCCTTTTAATACTCCTTTTCCAGTCTTAAATCAATCAACTATTCCATGTTTGGTTCTAACTATTTTTCTTGGCTTGCTACAGGTTCCCCGGGAGATAAGATGATCTGCTACTCCTTTGATTCTTTGAGGACTAGCCACATTTTGTTGTGATCCATACAGTCAAAGGCTTTAGTGTAGTCAATGAAGCAGAGGTAGATGCTTTTCTGGAACTTCTTTGCTTTCTGCATAATCCAAAGAGTGCTTGCAGTTTAGTTTCTAGTACCTCTGCTTCTTCGGAAACTAGCCTATTCTGCTGATAATTCTCCATTCATATATTGCTGAAGCCTAGCTCTCAGAGTTGCTCGCATGTGAAATGAGTTCAATTGTTTGCCAATTTGAACATTCTTTGGTATAGATCTTTGGGGCATAAGTTGGTTTTTTTCCAACCCAGTGGTCATTGTTGTGTTTTCCAAATTTTTTGGCATATTGAGAACAGCACTTTAGCAGCAGCATCTTTCAGGATTTTAAATACTTCATCTGGATTGTCCCTTCCACTTGTCTTATTGTTAGCACTCTGCTTTTAAGACCCACTTGATTTCATTCTCCAGGATATCTGGCTCTAGACCAGTAATCACACTAATGTGATTATCACTGCTGTTAAGATCTTTCTTGTATAATTCTTTTGTGTATTTTTGTCATCTGTTCTTAATTGTTTCTACTTCTGTTAAGTCCCTACCATTTTTGCTTTTTATCATGCCCATTTTTGCATGAAACATTGCTTTGATGCCTGTGATTTTCCTGAAAAGATTTCTTGTCTTTCCCATTCTGTTATTTTCTGTTTTTTTTTTTTTTTTTAATTGCTCATTTAAGAAAACTTTATCTCTCTCTGATACTCTTTGGAATTCTGCATTCAGTTGGATATCTCTTTTTCTCCTTTGCCTTTCACTCATGAGACAATTGTTTTTACTTTGCTGTTCTTTTCCTTTGGAATGCTTTTAGTTGCTGCCTCCTGTACATATTGCAAATCTCTGTTTAAAGTTCTTTAGGGATAGTTTCTACCAGTTCTAATACTTTAAGTGTATTTATCACTCCATTTTCATGTTCATAAAAAATGCTAATTAGACCAAACCCATGTGGTCTGATGGCTTTCCTTACTTTTTTTTTTTTCCAATTCAAGTCTGAATTTTGCAATAAGGAGCCCATGATCTTGAGCCATAGTTAGCTCCGGGTCTTTTTTTACCTGACTGTCTAGAGCTTTTATACTTTTGGCCATGAAGCATATGTAATCAATCTGATTTCTAGATTGATCATCTGGTGATATCTATGTGTGGAGTCACCTTTTGGGTTGTTGAAAAAGAGTATTTGCTATGACCATCAAATTATTCTTTTTGTTTGTGTGCTTATTTGTTGTGTGTGTATATTCCAAATGTTTAAGTTGTTTGTTTAGAATGTAAATTACATCTTATACAAATATGACCAATAAAATAGTTTGGTTCCTAAGCTAGCCAACAAAAACTTATTAATCTATGATATAAAGCTTATTTAAGCTAATACTAAACACTTTCATTTAAAAAAAATTAGTATTTTGTTTTTTCAAATACATATAAATATAAGTTTTGAACATTCACTTTTGCAAATCTTTGTTTCAAATTTATCTTCCTCTCCTCCCTTCTTTCCCCTCCCTAAGATAGCAAGCAATCTGATATAGGTTAAACATGTGTAGTTCTTCTAAACATATTTCCATATTCATCATTATGTGCAAAAAAGGAAAAAGTCAGATTAAAATGGAAAAAAACATGAGGAATAAAAAAAAAAAAAACCAAGCAAGCAACAACAACAAAAAAAAGGTAAAAATGATATGCTTTGATCCATCCACATTCAAGTCTTCATAGCTCTCTGGATGGCATTTTTCATCACAAGTCTATTGGAATTGCCTTAAATCACTTCCTTGTTGAAAAAAGCCAGGTTCATCATTGATTATTACATAATCTTCTTGTTGTTGTGTACAATGTTCTCTCAGCTCTGAGAGCTCACTTTACTTAGCATCAGTTCATGGAAGACTTCCCCAACTTTTCTGAAATCAGCCTGCTCATAGTATTCCATTATATTCATATATCATATAGCTTACTCAGCCATTTCCTACCTGATGGGCATCTACTTACTTTCTAGTTCCTTAGCACTGCAAAAAGGGCTGATCAGCAAGTTATCTTGACAAAAAGTCTTATTAATTTCTGTCTTGCTTCATTTTGTACTCCAAGGACAAACTTGTCTGTTACTGTAGTTGTCTCTTAAATTCACCCATTCCCATCCTAAATTCATTGATTTGTGAGATGTTGATGTTTAATCTTTTCATCTTCTGTTTGATCACATTCAGCTTATCTTGATTCATGGATCTTACATTCCTGGTTCCTCTGCAGTATTGATCTTTACATTATTTTGTCACCAGACACATCTGCAATGAAACTTCTTTTTGGCTTTGATCAGCTTTTGATTAGTACTAGAGTTAATTGTAGTTTTGTAGTTATCCTTTATTCTTCCTCTGTAATGTGTTGGACAACTTTTTTTTTTTTTTTTTTTTTTTTTTTTGCTGAGACAGTTGAGGTTAAGTGACTTGCCCCAGGGTCACACAGCTGGGTGGTGTTAAATGTCTGAGGCCAGATTTGAACTCAAGTCCTCTTGACTTAAGGGCTAGTACTCTATTCATTGCACCACTTAGTTGCCCTTGTTGGACAACTTTTGACCTGAGCGGCTGACTTATCTTTTGGTATCATATCTTTCGTCATTTTAATACTATTGGCTATGGGTTTTTCTTGGCTAAGGTACTGGAGTGGTTTGCCGTTTGGATTGCCCTTTGTCAAAACTCTCTACTATGACCTATCTTGAGTAGCCCTTCATGATATAGGTGAAAGTTTCATTGAGTTGTATAATCCCTGCCATGAGAAGACCCTAGGATCTAGTGATCTAGGAGGGAAAAAATCTCATTAGTTAGGACCTCACTAATCTAAATACACAATAGGTTCAAATATAACTCTGAATAGTTTGCTGAACATTTATGATAATTCATAAATTTTAAATTGAATGATTAAGCTTTCTTAAGGAATCAGAATTTTTTTTAGCCCTTTTAGTAGCATGTATTCATATATACATAATGTGCTAATTACAAATGAATTCTTGTGTAGTTATTAAAAATAGTATTTTTTTCTAGCAGATAATGAAGCATGGTTTAGTAGAGTACTAATACTCCCACTTTAACTTTGAAACAAATTACTTAATTTTTGTTTTATTACCTATGAAATTGAATCCTCGTTTTAAAATACCTGCATATTCTATTTCATAGGCAGTATGAGAGAATAAGGAAAATGGCTAAAAATTACAGGTACAGGCGGCAGTTTTCATTTTAACAGACTTTAATTCTTAAGTGCTAGGCAAACTGAATAAAAAAAGATGGAAAATAAGTAGATAAGGAAGAATAAAAATTTATTGAACTTAATTATATAATGTTCAGTAAACTCCAAAATGCTTGAAGAACTAAATATTTGACAAGAATTACTGGGGAAACTGGAAAATAATGCAGTTGAAATGAGATTTAGACCAGCATATTATTCTATATACCACAGATATTCAAAATGGGCATAGTAATATAGTAATAGTAAGCTCTATCATTAAAAACAGTTATTAGGACATTAACAACACTAAAAGGGGAACCAAAGAAGGTTTCTTAACATTTTGTCTAGCACTTGACTTTTTTTTTTCTTTGCTTTTAAAATTATTCAGTTATGATTCCCCTCCCCCATTACATGAAAAATCAGTTTTTAACATTTTATTTTTAACATTTTGAGTTCCAAACTCACTCCTCCTTACCCGTCACCCCCATTGAGAAGGCAAGCAATTTCATATAGGTTATACATGTTTAGTCATGTATAATTCCACAATTAGTCATGTTATAAAAAACAGACCAAACAACTCTAAAAAAAAAAAAGGTATGAAGAAGTACCTCCTCCTCTCCCTCTTTGTTGTAGAGATTGGAGGTTATAGATGTGGAACCCTGTATATAATAAATGGTTAGATTTTTGCTATGTTCTCCCTTTTGTTATAGAAGATGCCTGGGAGATAAATTTGGAAATGTTGATGTTATAAAAACAAGTGATATCAGTGCAATTTTATTTCCAAAAATTACAAGTAGGTAAATTTCATTTCAGCAAACTTATTAAGCACATCCTGTTTGCAAAATTACTGTATACTAGGAATTTGGACTACAAGGTGAAAAATCATCCTTATCTCTGACTTCAAGGAGTTTTATAAGGTAATAGTTTTATAATCTAATGCCTTTCAGTATAAGAATGAAGCTATTAACAATTTTAGCTGCCATAAGTGGAATGAATTACATCATGAGCTGGAGAGAGTTTTCTATCATTGTTGGACATATTCAAGCAGAAGCTGAATGGTCACTTGGCAAGGATTGAGGGATATTGTAAAGAAGAAGCGAAGAAGGAAAACATATATCGAGTATTTACTCTGTGCCAGGCATTGTCAAGTCTCAAGAACTCTGAGAAATAGATGGTATTGTTAATCCCTGTTTTATAGATGAGAAAACTGAGGCTGAAAGAGGTTAAGTGTTGTGTTCAACTAGATTTCAACTCAGGGCTTCCTGATTTTTACACCCAACCTTCAGTTCACTGTACCACCTACCTACCTAAAGGGAATTCATGTTTTAGATAGATAATTGATGAGCTTGGGTTCAACTCTGATCATTGATTCTAAGGTAATATATGTGAAACTGCCTTGTAAATTGCAGAGAATTGTATAAAGGTAAGTTATTGAACATTTGTTTAATTTCTACTATATTTTATTACTTTAACTTCGTTAATTTTCATATAGCTTATAATTAACTCTTTTTGTAAATTGTCTCCAGTTAAATTGAATAAACATAATACTTGCTATTTATATAGGGCATATATAGTGAGATTTTATTGTTTATCCATTTTACTCAAAAGTTTATTTTGAATTTTAGACTCAGAATTTTTTTGGGGGAGGGGTAGTAGGTGTGTTTGACTTGCTAACAGAATAATGAAAAGAAAAGACTATCTTTTTATTTTTAATTTGCATGTTACATAGCTTTTTTACTTATCTGTATAATATTATCTTAGACTGTTAAAAAGTCATGAGTTAATCATTCTTCTGTCTGTTGTATTGTCTTTCACAGTAAATCAGGAGGAATTCATTGCTATTATGACTGGAGACATTTAAAAGGATTGCAAGAAAAAAAGTGAACTTTAAAACAGAATCAGTGGCTATACGTGTTGGAGTTATCATCTTGTAGTCTGTTTCACACCTGGAGCCATGCAAAAAACAGAACAAAACCAAACCAATGTTAAGTTAGTTTTTCCAAAAGGACCAAAATAAATACTCTATTGTAATGAAATTTCATTATTTTATATATCCTTAAGTTTCTTAGATAACAAAAATGTTAAGTTATTAAAATGTTTGAGTATAAAACCATTTGTATTATAAATTTATATAGTTTTAAAATTAAATCATGTTATGGAAATTCTTTTGAAGTTGTTTATTTTAGTTGTGACCTTAGTTTTAATGAAAAAAATTTTCTAGACTTTCATTTTAATAAAAGATTTATTTTATTAGTATTTGTAACTTGTTTTGATTTGTACTTAAGATGCAGGTATAGTTTTTTAAAATTATGTTTGAACTTGTATTTATGATTAAATTTTAAATCGTTTGTTGATGACTGGCTATTAGCTTCTGGTACTGTAGGGTCACCATTAAATATTTTTTAACCAAAACATCTTACATCCATATGTATCTATAACTTAAAATGTGGTATTTTATTTTTATATTAATTTGATGACAATTTTGTCTCATCCTCATCTTTAGCTTGGGAATCAATCCTTTAAAACCTTCATAGTATTGCTTCTAGCAAGGATAAAGACTTCTCCTGTATATAGTTGATCTGGTCCAGTTTGTTTTCTCTTCTTTCTTCTCTTTTGTGCCATTACTAATTCTGTAATCACATAAGGGACTGATGTTAGAGTCTAAGCACAGTTTATTGTTATAACTCCTGAAAAGTTTGTTATTTAAGAAGAACAAATAATCTTTTACAGAACTTTTCTGTAATGGGCTGAAACTGAGTAGATGCACTTGGCTAATTACTTATTGGACTATTAGCATATGCTTAGAAAATGGCCCGTCCCACTATCCTGGGCTGGCTCAATAATTGGTGTATACAGAGAATTGTAGGAGGGACTAGGGGGTGGAGTAAGCCAGCGTCACTTCTGGGTGAGAGATGAAAAAGGAAGGTGGAGGAGATTCTGCTTCCATCCCATTCATACCTCTAAAGACCAAGAATAAAGATCAAGAACTTTTGCTTATCCTGACTCCCACTGATTCTAAGGTATCCACGGTGCTAATGTGGTCATCACACTTTTCCATATTTCGTCTCTTTATTGTCTTTACAATTTCATCCTTAAATGTCTATGGGATGATTTTGCTTAGTTGGTTCTTAAACTGAACTTTCTGGTTTTTCTCTTCTTTGCTTTCACTATTTCATGAGGTAATAACATTTAAAAATTTTTCACTGTGTTTCTCCATTAGATTTTACAAACAAGCTTTTATTCTAAACTCATATTCTTGGATGTCAATGGAAAGTAAATTAAATGTTTGCTAAATAAGGTAGACTTTAGGTTTAGTGACCTTGCTATGGCTGCTGGTTTACAGGTTAAAGGTTTGTATGAAATTTTAATCAGTGTTAACATCCTTTTTTATCCTATTTACTTGACTTTTTTTGTGTCAATAACTTGAGTGACTAAACTAGCTTGGAATTATTTACATGTCAAATTTAAAAATTTTGTTCTAACATTTGTGATAATTTTGAAGTGTGACTTTTAACAAGTCACTGGTTACTTTTATATCAGTAATTTTTTCCTCTGTTAAAATGTAATTAATTTCATTTTTTGCGATGTTTTTAGTAGCCCATGCCTTTTGATTCTTCAACAAAAGATAGTATTGATAACAAGAGATGTTATCTGTTTAGCTACAAGTCTTTGAACTATCTTATTCCTGTGCCTTATTTCATCCTCACCTGTTTCTACCATTGCATCTAAGAGTATCAAAGTACATTTGTCTATAGATATAGATAAAATATGTGTTTTAGATGTGTGTATGTATGTATATATGCATATATACACACATATATTTAGAGTTTCTTACTGAATTCTAAAGAGAATTTCTCCATCAATTCATAAACTGAAAATATTAAAAAACCTTATATGCATTATCTTTGTTCCATTATGGCTCTGTAAGGGACAGAGGTTGTTTGATTTCCTATTACCCAATGCAATGGCTGGCACATAGGAATTTTATATTTTTAAATGCATTTATAATCTGCTTCTCTATAATTTGCACTTTCTCTTCTCCCTCCATTGAACAACCACAACAAAACAAGTAAATATACAAAGTTCAAGAAAAGAAATTCTCACATTGGCCATGCTTACAAAATTTATGTTTCTGTATTTTTAAGTTTATCACCTCTGTCAGGAGGTGAATGGCTTGTTTCATTTTAGTATTCTACTTTCATGATTTATAGTTACATTGATCAGAGTTTTAAGATCTTTCAAAGTTGTTTCCCTTTATAATGTCATTGTACAAATTATTATTTCAATTCATTTGTCCTGTTTCAATTTTTCTCAGTTGCCTCTGAAACTGGTCATTTCATTATTTATGACAAAGTAAATTGATTTGACGTACTGTACATTACAAAATCAGATTCATATACGAAGATAAAAATTCACTTTAAATCAGAAAGTGAAAATTGGAAGGGAACTTACATCTTTTTTTTTTAATTATAACTTTTTATTTACAAAACATATAAATGGGTAACTTTTCAACAATGACCCTTGTAAAACCTTCTGTTCCAACTTTTCTCCTCCTTCCCCCCACACCTTCCCCTAGATGGCAGGTAGTCCAATACATCTTGAATATGTTAGAGTATATGTTAAATCTAACATATGTATACATATTTATACAGTTATCTCGCTGCACAAGAAAAATCAGATCTAGAAAGAAAAAAACTGAAAAGGAAAACAAAAAATGCTAACAAACAATAACAAAAAGAGTGGAAATACTATGTTGTGGTCCACACCCATTTCCCATAGTTCTCTTTCTGGGTGTAGCTGACTCTCTTCATTATTAAACAATTGGAACTGGTTTGAATTATTTCATTGTTGAAAAGAGTCATATCCATCAGAATTTATATCATCATATAGTCTTCTTGTAGCCATATATAATGATCTCCTGGTTCTGCTCATTTCACTTAGAATTAGTTCATGTAAGCCTCTAAAGGCCTCTCTGAAATCATCCTGCTGGTCATTTCTTACTGAACAATAATATTCCGTAACATTCATATACCATAATTTATTCAGCCATTCTCCAACTAATGGACATCCATTCAGTTTCCAGTTTCTAGCCACTATAAAAAGGGCTGCCACAAACATTTTGTAGGTCCCTTTTCTTTCTTTAATATCTTTTTGGGATATAAGCCCGGTAGTAACACTGGATCAAAGGATATGCACAGTTTGATGGGTTTTTGAGCATAGTTCCAAATTGCTCTCCAGAATTGTTGGATCTGTTCACAGTTTCACCAGAATGCATCAGTGTCAAGTTTTCCCACAACCCCTCCAACATTATCTTTTCCTGTCATCTTAGCCAATTTGACAGGTGTGTAGTGGTATCTCAGAGTTGTCTTAATTTGCATTTCTCTAATCAATAGTGATTGGGAGCACCTTTTCATATGAGTAGAAATAATTTCAATTTCTTCATCTGAAAATTGTTCATATTCTTTGACCATTTATCAGTTGGAGAATAGCTGAATTTCTTATAAATTTGAATCCCTTCTCTATATAATTTGGAAATGAGGCCCTTATCAGCAATGTAAAAATGTTTTCCCAGTTGATTGCTTCCCTTCTATAATCCTGTTTGCATTAGTTTTGTTTGTACAAAAACTTTTTAACAACATAATCAAAATTATCTATTTTGTGATCAATAATGAACTCTGGTTCTTCTTTGGTCACAAATTCCTTCCTCCTCCACAGGTCTGAGGTAAACTATCCTATGTCCTAATTTATTTATAATCTCATTCTTTATGTAGAACCCATTTTGACCTTATCTCTGAATATGGTGTTAGGTGTGGGTCAATGCCTAGTTTCTGTCATACTAATTCTAATTTTCCCAGCAGTTTTTGTCAAATAGTAAATTCTTACCCAAAAGTTGGGGTCTTTGGGTTTGTCAAACACTAGATTGCTATAGTTATTGAGTATTTTGTCCTGTGGGCCTAACCTAGTTCACTGATTCTTATTTCTTAGCCAGTACCAAATGGTTTTGATGACCACTGCTTTATAATATAGTTTTAGATCTGGTACAGCTAGGCCACCTTCATTTGAGGTTTTTTTTTTTTATTAGGGGAACTTATGTCTTTTACAATTTCTTCTTCCTTTTTCCCCATCTTAAAGATAAAAAATCTTAGGCTTAAATAGTGAAGAAAAATGTCCAAAGTTGTAATTTATCTTTTTTGCAAATATGGTGAGCACTATGATATGAGATGACCAAATAATCTGTGAAGTGATATTTCTATTTTTCGTTTTTGTTTCTTCTTTTAAAAGAAAATTTGATATTTTATTTTTCCAAATACATACAAAGATAGTTTTTTAAAATGTATTTCTTTTAGCTTTTTATTTACAAGATAAATGCATAGGTAATTTTTCAGCATTGACAGTTGCAAATCCTTTTGTTCCAACTTTTCCCCTCCTTCCCTCCACCCCTTCCCCCAGATGGCAGGTTGACCAATACATGTTAAATATGTTAAAGTATAAGTTAAATACAATATATGTATACATGTCCAAACAGTTAATTTGCTGTATAAAAAGAGTCCGACTTTGAAGTAGTGTACAATTAGCTTGTGAAGCAAATAAAAAACACAGGTAGACAAAAATAGAGGGATTGGGAACTCTGTGTAGTAGTTCATAGTCATCTCCCAGAGTTCTTTTGCTGGCTGTAGCTGGTTCAGTTCATTACTGCTCTATTGGAACTGATTTGGTTCATCTCATTGCTGAAGGTGGCCACGTCCATCAGAATTGATCATCATATAGTATTGTTGTTGAAGTATATAATGATCTTCTGGTCCTGCTCATTTCACTCAGCATCAGTTCATGTAAGTCTCTCCAGGCCTTTCTGAAATCATCCTGCTGGTCATTTCTTACAGAACAATAATATTCCATAATATTCATATACCACAATTTATTCAGCCATTTTCCAACTGATGGGCATCCACTCAGTTTCCAGTTTCTGGCCACTACAAAGAGGGCTGCCACAAACATTTTTGCACATACAGGTCCCTTTCCCTTCTTTAAAATCTCTTTGGGATATAAGCCCAATAGTAACACTGCAAGGTCAAAGGGTATGCACAGTTTGATAACTTTTTGGGCATAGTTCTAAATCGCTCTCCAGAATGGCTGGATGTATTCACAATTCCACCAACAATGTATCAGTGTCCCAGTTTTCCCACATCCCCTCTAGTATTCCACATCTTTCCTGGTCATCCTAGCCAATCTGACAGGTGTGTAGTGGTATCTCAGAGTTGTCTTAATTTGCATTTCTCTGATTAATAATGACTTGGAGCATCTTTTCATATGGCTAGAAATAGTTTCAATTTCTTTGAGAATTGTCTGTTCATATTCTTTGACCATTTATCAATTGAAGAATGGCTTGATTTCTTATAAATTAGAGTCAATTATATATTTTGGAGATGAGGCTGCAAAGATAGTTTTCAACATTCACCTTGGCAAAACCTTATGTTCTAACTTTTTTTTCTCTCTCTCTTCCCCCCCACCTCCCAAGATAATAAGCAATCCAAAATATGTTAAACATGCAATTTAAAAAAATGTGTACATATTTGTCATACTGCGCAAGAAAGATCAAAAAGGAAAAGACACATGAGAAAGATAAAAACAAACAACAATAAAAAGTTAAAAATACTACTCTTTGATCCATATTCAGTTTCCATAGTTCTCTCTCTGGATATGCATGGCACTTTTCATCACAAGGTTATTGAAATTTTCTTGAATCACCTCACTGTTGAAAAGAGCCAAGTCCATCACAGCTGATCATCACATAATGTTATTGTTGCTGTGTGTAATGTCTTGATTCTGTTCATTTCATGTACTTTGCTCATGTTCTTCAGAGTTCCTTGTTAATTATATGTGTTTATAGCCTACCCATACCTCTTATGTATCTTTCCATTGCTCTCTGTGTGATGCTTGTCTTTAGTTTTTTCTTTTTTATTTATTTAACTTTATTATTTTTTTATTTTTTAATTGAAGGTTTTTATTTTCAAAACATAGGCAAGGATACTTTTTCACTATTGAACCTTGCAAAGTTTTGTGTTTCAATTCCCCACCCCACTCCCTAAAATTTATTTGCTACAGTTTCCTTCTATCTTCTGTATTCATTTGGAGTATATAAAGATTCATGATTCAATTCTTCTGCTTCCAATGTTCACTTAATTCATTGGATGAAAATCTTAACATTTAGAGTATCATTAGTTAAGTCATGGTTAAAAGATGGGACGAGAGGGAAGAGAGAAGACAGCCTTGGTAACTTTGGAGGAGATATTTAGAATAAGATTGGGGGGAAGAAAGGGGAAAAAAAGAAAGTAAAAAGCGCTTAGCAGAGAACAAAAGAAAACCTACCAAGCAAAGATGTACAGTTATAAATACAATATCTTTTATTATTATTTATGCTTCTTTGAAATGGGAATTTATTTTTATATATTTTGAATCCTCCCTGATGCTCTGTTGGGCTCATGGCATCTTTTTTTTTTTTCTTTTTCTGTCATTTTTCTATTTTCTTATTTTGCAATTGTGTATCAAATATAAAAAAATAGAATGATAAGGTTGAAAGTCAGACTACAAAGAGTTAGAAAAAGAAAGGAAAAAAGAGAAAAACACCTATGTAGATATACATATCTATATATGCACATATTACACCTTTGTATGTACCTGTATGCATGTGTATTTTTTTTTAAATGGAGGAGGAAAGGGCACTAGCAATTGCAGGAATCTGGAAAGCCCTGATATAGACACTGAAGCATACAAGATATAAAGCTATCTATATATCTAATCTCTGTTCCTATACACTTGTCTTTACTTATGTAAACAAAAACATATCTTCTAATACAAAAAACTCTAAATGCAATTGATTTAGAGAATATAGAATTCAAAAGTTTATCAATACAAATTTTTTCAATTTGTATATGGCTATTTGAGTAATCTTTACCAAAACATTCTTTTAGATAAACAGTATTTATAGGTTTTCTGCTACACTTTGGACCAACTCAGTTTGTCAGAAAAAAACATAGAAGAATTTTCCTCAAGGATGTGTTAAAAGAGAGTAAGCACAGAAATTCTTATACATGCATATGTTCACTTCGGGGAAGGAGGATCTCACCTGAATGGAGGTTTATAGTGACCTTTCCCAAAAGGAGTAAAGAAGAAAAACAATTAAATTTAAGGTAATATGCACATACACATAGAACAAGATAGCATAATGAATCAGTTTTTGTTGATGAACAGGTTTTCCTCCCTCACCCTCAGTCTCAGAAAGAAGAAAAGAGAAGGAAAGTAATTATCTCTGAGAGTTTAATAAGCCAAAGAAAACAGTTTGGGGGTACCTATTATCCAAATGTTTTATAGTTAAAGACAACATAGGGCATGGGAAAAGCGATGGCTGTAATTTGGAAGTTATCTTCTGTTTGTGAAAACTTTTGGGAGAAGTTAGTAAAATTTTCCGGAAGATTTACTCAACTGGTGCTGTTAGGACTTTTCTTTAAAACTCTAGTAATTCCTAAAAGCAAAAATATGGGGTAAAGGGCCAAATGAAATTAGAATGTGGAAAAGGTGGAAGGAGTGAAAAGGTTGAATTCCTGACTGATCTCAGAAAATGTAGATGAAAGCCTATTTCAAAGTGGCTTTTGTATGTGTATATATATATATATATATATATATATATATATATATATATATATCCTTTTGGAATGGAAGACTTGGGCAGTGAGGACTACTGGGGATATTAATAGATAAGCAGATAAAATTGAGTAAAAGCAATAAAAATTAAGTTTCCATTCATTCTGTCCATGTTCTAAGTAAATGACATTTCTTAGGTCTTTTGAGGTAGTCTTGAAATTTGAAAACATGCTATTTTAGTGAATATACAGATTAGCATTCATTTGGTTTTTGCTTATTCATGTATACACACACACACACACACACACATATATAACTTGTATTTTTGAGAAGAATCAGCTATCAAGAATAGAGGATTAAAAATTTTGACCAGTTCTTATTTTCCTTGCCTCCTTATACAGCCAGAACCACAATCTGCCCTTTTAATGTTTGATCAGTTATTAACCTAATATACGGTTTCCAGACATGCAAAGCAGTTTCTTTAGGTAACCCATACTGTGTTACTTGCTTGTTTTCACACTAGGACTGTGGAGCATTGATAAGAATTTCCATTGCAAAGTCATGTCACACAACATTAACTGGGCTATTTTGTTGATTCTCAAGTCTTTACCCTCTACTCAGCTCCCTAGATTTAGCTTACTCCTAAAAGTAGTAATTCAAACCTTTTGACCTTTCCCCAGCTGCACTGTTTCCCATACTCAAACTCTCAATAATTTAGCCTCTAATTTCACTAAGAAGACTGAAATCATCAATACTTGTGAGTTCCTTCACTCTCTTCCTTTATTCCTCATAACTTCTTAGAATCATGACCTTAATATCTCTCTTTGATGACATCAATATTTTTTTTTTCATCAGTGATGCAGAAATGGGAGTTTATGACCTGGGGAAAGTACCCCTTCTGCAGTTTCTCCAATTTAGCCATTTCATAGGATATATCATCCTCCTTTCTAGTTATGTCATTTTTGGTTTTGAAAAAGAGTTTGCTTTAAAACTTTTTGAAGAGGCAGTATGGTATTGTGAATAGATCTGCACTTGAAGTCAGAAAGTTCTGTATTTGAATCCTTAATAGCTTTGTTACTTTGGGAGAATAATCTAAAAAAATTCCTCAAATGAAGGGGTTTTGAACTAGATGACTTCTCAGGTCCCTTCCAGATCTAATTGATTTTTATCATTTTCTTCATTCCAGTATTTGATCTAGTTTGCTAAATAGGGCATATTTCCTGGAAGGAGGAATTAGGATGTGTAACCTTTTTGACAGGCAAATAAAAATCCTTATCTCCCATCTGTTTTTCTTTAGAACAGAAATATCCTGTGAGAGTAGAATAAGAAAAAAATAAGGGATAGCTAACCAAATTGTATAGGTCTTTTTATATCCTTAGATGAGTTGGAAGTGAACATACCAGAAAGCTGCCAATAGTTAGGCAGTTTGAACCATGGCCTTCTAGTGGAATTTAGTCTTAGGGGACAGTTTCCTTG
This sequence comes from Sarcophilus harrisii, assembly GCF_902635505.1. NCBI lineage: Eukaryota > Metazoa > Chordata > Mammalia > Dasyuromorphia > Dasyuridae > Sarcophilus > Sarcophilus harrisii. Next base: position 184,196,479 of record NC_045426.1, on the reverse strand, counting down.
GATTTTAGGAAAACAACTAGCCAAACCTCCATTATAACAGGAACTCTGGCCTGTCACATTAGTTATTGTTGATAATTTTTGTGCAGCCAGTGTACATGCAGTTTGAGCCATTTGGGTGACTTGTAATTTTTTTTCCCTGAGATCCTGGGGAAAAAAGGTGCTATAAAGGGGATCTTTTTTGGCTTTGTATTTCAAGTATAGTTTGACTTTGTTATCAGATTTAGTCTCTTCTATTCGGTTCAGGTTCTTGATCTTGATTAAACTTCATTGAGCTACAATTTTTTCATTTGTAAAATGAGGGAAGTGAGCTAGATCAGTAAGCCTTTTATGTGTCATAGATCTTTTTCTGAATAATGTTTTTAGATGCACGAGATACATAAGAATATAAAGAAAGTCAAACATTATATTAAAATAAAGTTATAAAAATATTATTAAATGTTTGCAGATCCCAGGTTTAAAAACATATGAATTAGATGATTCCCCCCCCCCCCCAAGTCACTTGCAAGTAAATTACAAAAAAAAAAAATGAGGGGCATCTGGCAATAAAAAGTTATTAAAAAAATAAAATGAGGGGCACTTTGATGTTTATTTAGCTCACCAGCAAGCAAACTGTGAAGAGATTGGTGGTGCTTTCTGTATAGCATAAGCTGAGGGAGAGAATTTAGCTTGCTTTTTCACCTTATTATATATTGTTAAAATTTTAAAATAGCTAAGAATAAACATTAACTAATATTAACATAAATATATTTAAATAAAATTTACAATTGAAGAGAGTTTAAAAGAAGATAGATCTTTGGATATGAGTTATCTTTCTCACTAATTATCAACTATTTAAAATGACTAGTTGTATTGACATAGGGGCAATAGCAATATTCTTTATCCTATAACCCAATTTTCTTCTTTTGGCTCATTGATGTCTCAGCTGATGATTATAGCTGCCACTATTTTCATTAGCTTTTTGAGATTTACTGAACCCTAGTCAGCCTCCACAGGAAAGACTATAAGGACTTCCTCTGTCTTCTGCTTCTCTCTCTTTCCAATAACAGAACATAATTTAAAAGAGGACTTACTAAAGTACTATAAGGAAGATCATATCTGACATTTATGTAGAGCTTTACATTTAAAAAAGCACCTTACATTATCTCATTCTTACTGCAACTATGTAGAGCAGGCTTAGTGGCAGCAGCAGTGGCAGTGAATGTTATAAAACAAGTATTGTTTCACAGATTACCAAGATTTTTAATAGTTAATCCTTTTCTTCAGTATCAACTCCAAGATGTTTATTTTAGTAATTTCTGGACTCTACTTAGTTCCCTCTTTTTCCTGGTCTTAACATTGTTACTAACTTAGTTCTTTGCCCCTTGCAACCTTCTTGGCTGGTCAAGGCTGCTGTTCTCAGCCCTCTATAATTTGCTTCTCTACCTTTCAATTATGGGGTGTGGCATAGTTTAGGCAAGAACTTTTCTCCTATAATCATCCAGCTTAGGATACCTCATCCCTAACTCACTTAATATGGCTAGGGAAAAGCTATCCTGTTTTTCCAAAGTGCCAACAAGTATGGGCTCTTTTTTTTTTTTTTTTTTAAGTCCTTAAAACTTTCATGACTTCTGAAACTACTCTCAGTTTTACCCAGAAATTTTTCCTCTCCGAATCCTTTGGGAAATTATTGCCTTCAGAGATCTCTGACCTAGCAACTTCAAGCAATTCTGCTGTTTGGCTGATTCTGCCCTTCATGGTCCAGTTTTACATCTAAAAATTCTATAAGAGCCCAAGACCTAAATCCTTCACAGCATACATCTTTAGATTTATTGACTCATGTTAAGAATCGTTTTTCCCAGCTGACAAATATGTTGAAGGACCAATGAGAACATGCATCTTTTTCTATTTTCTAGACAGGGATTCACTTATTTCCCCACTTCTGGATAAGTGGTTTCTCCTCTTAGGGAGAGAACCTACAGAATATCTTCTAGTAATCCCAGTGACAAAAATTGCATGGATAGATAGAAATAGTCTTCTCTTTCCCCCTTGGATGATCAGGTAAACTATTTTACTATTCTACTGTAATTTAGCCCTAATTCCCTCTTTTATTCTTGCTGAAAAGAACCAACTTTCTTGAATTAACTGCTGGCTTTATTTCTGATTTTAAACAGTGAAAAAATTTACTTAGCAGCCATCATATTCCCAAGATTAGATATATACTTGTTTACAGTTAGGACCAGTTCACCTTTCATATTTATTAGACTGAAAGTTTTAAACACCTTTAGCAGAGCATATTTTTTAGAAAGAGTTATATAAAATGAAATAAAAAATGAGAGAATTATTTAAGAAATGAGTTAATAGTCCCGTGATCTTGAACAGTTCACATTTCTCAGGGTACATATGCCAAGTGTTTTAATTCCTAAAATGAAGGAACTGGATTTCTATGGTCCCAGACAAAAAAGAAAAAAAACATTAATCTTATTTATTTAAGCATTTATCTTATTTTTTATACCTCTATTAAAATCCCACTTTAATGTCACATGCTGATGTGGTGATGACCCTGGCACACCAAAGGCTCTGCTAGTCTCATAATTAATTTTAGTACATCTCCAGTTAATCTTCTATTTCACTTTTAATTGCCTTGAATATAATTCATTTCAATAAATCCTAACATGAAATATGTGAATAATGACAGACCTATGGAATTTACCACAACCTAAGTCCTCTTAGTATTCTTTTTATATACATTGGCAGTAATATTAAATAGTTATATGATTTTTAAGGGAATAAAATATTCATTGGATTTCTAGGTATCTTGGACAACTAAGGGATGGATATTAGAGCTAGATGAGACCTTAGAGGAAATCTAATCTGACTCCCAATTCTTTTATAGATGAAAAAAATTGTTATGAAGTATGACTTAAATGAGATCACATGGCTAGTATCAATAAAATTACTTCTAAAACCCAAGGCATAGAATTTTTAAGCTTATTTTACACATACGAATTCTGAGGTCCAGAGAGTGAAGTGACTTGTCTGAAGTTGGGAAGATCCAAGTTCAGAATCAGATTCAGGTGCTCATTAGCTGTGTGATCCTGGGCAAGTCACTTAACATCTCTTTCTATCAGTTTTCTATACTGTTAGATTGGGGAAATGTCACCCATCTTTCAGAGTTGTGAGGATAAAATAAAATATTTGCAAAGAGCTTTGCAAACTATGAAGCATTCTAAAAATGTAGCAGCAGAACCAAGGTTAGAACCTAGTTTTCCTGATTCTTAGTATCTTGCAATTTGCCCTATACCACAGTCTCATCTTTGAATTTCACTCTTATGTTTGCTTCATTTTCAAATGTTTACTTTTTTAAAGTAATAAATTTGTCTTAAGGAATTGATAAGGAAATCAAAGCAATGAATAGGATTTAAAAACAACTGTTTCTTTTCCCCCATAAAAGATGTCGCTCTTTTCCTTGATTTATTGTTATTTTTGCTGTTCTGCTTTTCATTTTAGCCAAATTCTGGATTAATTCTCATTCTTTCTCAAAAAGTATTATAATGATTCATTTTTAATGTAGAATTTGTGTTCCACAGTCCTTAGGATGAAGGGGGATGATGAAGGATTATGAGATTCTTGTATACCCTAATTTATATATGTTGATTCTAATGTATATACAATTATGCTACAATTTTTGAGGTTTCTAAGAAAATGGACATCTGGAAATTTAAAAAAACCATTAGGAAATATTTATTGAGCCCCATCCTTGTGCAAGGGACCATATTCTGTGTTTGGATACAAAGAACTTATATGACAGAGTCTCTGCCCTCAAGGTGTTTGGAGAAACAAGATATACATAAGTGAAAATCAGGTAAGATTTATAAGGCAAGTACATTGTTCAATGGAGAAAGGGAAGAAAAGTGGGTGGTAGTTTCGAGGTAGGAAGACATTTGGTGGAAATTTGAGCTAAGAAAGGGATGGCCTGGAAGGTATAATACAAAAAAGGGAAAATTACCAATAGGGTCTTGGCAAAACACTTTAAAAAACTGTCAGTGCATTAGGAATCTATTATAAGGCTGAGTGTAGGGGCTTGATCAAAGTGGTAATCAGGAAGGACAGAAAAAATAAAGATTATTTGGAGTAATTTTCCTAAAATACAGGTTGAAACACATTACCCTCTACTCAAACTTCAGTGGGTTTCTACTTCCTTGAGAACAACAACAACAAAAAATTCTCTGACATTCAAAATCCTTCATAACTTAGCTACCTCCTATCTTTCCAATCTTCTTATACTATACTCCTGGTTCATGAAAAAGACATTCTATCTCTGGATTTCAGATATTCTGGCTATTCTACATGCCTGGAAATCATTTCCTTTTCAACTCTAATTGCTGACTTCTCTGACTTCTTTTATATCCTAAATAAAATTTTACCTTCCAGAGAAGTCTCCTCTTATCTGTCTGAATTCTAGAGCTTTTCCTCTGTTAATTATTCCCTATTTATCCTATTATATGGGGGCAGCTATGTAGTGCAGTGGTTAGCATACAGAGCCTGGAATCAGAAAACTCATCTTCATGAATTCAAATATGACTTCAGACAGTAGCTTTGTGAACCTGGGCAAATCACTTAACTTTGTTTGCCTCTGTTTTCTTCATCTGTAAAATGATCTGGAGAAGAAAATGGCAAAATTACTCCAGTATCTCTTGCTAGGAAAATGCCAAATGTAGTCTTGAAAATTTGGACATGACCGAACAACAAATCTATCCAGATAGCTTGTTTTTCATTTATTTGTTTGCATGTTGTTTCTGATTAGATTGTAGGGACTTTTGCCTCTTCATATCTTAGATTTAGTACAATACATGGCACATAATAGGTAAATAATAAATGATTATTGATTGATTGGGTGAGTGCTAGAGACAGAGATTCTTGGAATAAGAGGATGGTGATAAGATAGTTGAGACTGCTTAGGGCCTGGATTGTGAGCTAAATTAATAGCTGAGCATTACCCATTTCATAAGATATATATATCATGAAGATGGAATAGTCTTCCATTTCTTGCTCTCAATCACATTGGTCATCTCTTGTCTTGAGGATAAAATATTCATATATAAATCTCATCTATGATTCTACAAAGCATTATCAATTGAACAAAAATCTAATAAAATTTATTTCTTAGGTGAATTTGAAGAGGTTTTCATTCTCAAGACTATGTTAATATCTCATGTTGATATCAACTTTATTTTTGTTGACAGACGCTATGAACATTAAATAAGTTTTGAGTAAAATTATTAACAATGTAATCCAATTATCTGAAAAAAATATAAGCAATATTTTCTGTGGTACTTTGAAAACCTATATATTTTTTAATATTCCAAGAATATAGCTCCATTAAAAAAGAATTTTTAAAGTACCAATAAATTATAAAACCAGATAACAGCATGGTTGTTCCACCTTATATTTTAAATTCATAAAGAATTTTGTATTACATTTATTCTAATACAAGAAATCAGAGATATTTTCTCAGTTCTCTGGAGCTTACAATTTTAATATGTCTTACTTATGGTGTGTGTCCTAAACATTACATGTTCTTTGTATGTCTTAAAACAGAGTCCTCATTTTCTCTATCTGGCATTATTATTTACTCTCTCTATCCTCAGGCTTTTCATAAAGGTCCATATAAAATTGACAGTAAGAAAATGAATGGCATTTCCAGAGCATGTATTCCTAGTTGACAGGTGAATGATGAAACCCTAGTGTGTATAAATGTCTTTCTAGAGCAAATCATTCGAAATATCTTTGGTAAATGTTATAAAATGGTATATCCAAATCATCACTTCTTGTAACAAATTCCTTAAATTCAGCACCAAATGAAGGATTTGGATCTCTAAGTCACAATGTTTCACTTGGAAATATACATTCAGCATGACTCGATGTTCATTTTTTATGCCCTTGTCATACAGGTGGACAATCACAAAAAAAGACTGTTTTTCTGATGTGGGTGATGTGGGAGGAGAGTAGTACTTTCTTGTAAGGTTAAAACTTTTATCAGATCATACAGTCACAAGCCTAAACTGACGTTCTATTCTCGACTTTTGGGGAGCTAATTGCTATTGATATAAACCAAAAGGATGGTGGATTGCTTTTCATCACAAAACCAGAGGAAATCCTTTAAAGATCAAAAGGAAGTATTTAAAATTCTTAGAATATTTTCAACTCATGTAAAAGGAAAATCTGCAACAACCCAATTGGTTAGTTTTGCCACAGTGCTAAAGATAAATAACGTAGAAATGTTCAAAGATTCGGAAACATAAATCTCAGTGGTCATTTGCTGAGGAAACAAAATCAAAAGCAAGTAATATCATCAATTGGTTAATTAGAGTACAAAAATCTTTCAAAATGAATATTATGTGATTTCTAGAGAATTCTCATGTAGGCTTTCTTATTTAATAATTTATTCCTAAAAACAGAAATAAGTAAAATAATTTAAAAAACCACAATTGATATATCATATGCTTCCCATCTGATAGCTTGTCTTCATTTCAATGAAATGAGGATTCTGAGCTGAAACCCTACCAAGGTTTATACTCAGCAAAGTGGAGAACAGACTTCAATTATTTTGTACTTGAGTGTGTTTGGACCCAGCTGTATCCAGGGTGGAAGCCCCTGATATATCCAGACAATTTTGCCTATTCTAACCATTCAGCAAAAATAAAACAAAACAAAGCAATACAAAACAGAAAATCCAAAGGCAGCTACTCTTTTGTTCTTATTCAAATAATTCAAATAGCATCAGGTTCTGGACAAATCTTACATTTACCCCCACCAATTATGCACTTCACTCTTGTGTAACATAAATGGTAGAGAAATACAGAACTGTCTCTTGGTCCTCAAAGAGTAGACACCTCTCTATGTCTCAGCTCTACCACTCTCTCTCTCTCTCTCTCTTTTGTTTTTTTGGTGGCTAGCTACACATTTCATCAGTTTAAGTGGTATAATTGGTAGGGAATTATTTAAGTAGATTTAGCTCCAAGCCCCCTTCCATGGAGATCCTCCCTCTTCTATGAACTTGTTATATTTCAATGAGCTTTGCCTTTTTTTTAAGCTTTTTATTTTCAAAACATATGCATAGACAATTTTTCAACATTGAACTTTGTATAGCCTTGTGTTTCAGATTTTCCCCTCCTTCCCCCCACTCCCTCTCCTAGATGGCAAGCAATCTAATATATGTTATACTTGTTAAAATGTTAAATCCAATATGTGTAAACATATCGATACAATTCTCTTGCTGCATAAGAAAAATCAGATCAAAAAGGAAAGAAAATGAGTAAGAAAACAAAATGCAAGCAAATAACAACAAAAAGAGTGATCCACATTTCAGTTCCCACGCCCTCTCTCTGAGTATAGATGACTCTCTTCATCACAAGATCATTGGAACTGTATGATTCATCATCTCATAGTTGAGAAGAGCCACGTCCATTAGAATTGATCATCGTATAATCTTCTTGTTGCCATGTATGATGATCTCCTGGTTCTGCTCATTTCATTTAGCATCAGTTCATGCCTCTCTAAAATCATTCTCTTGATCGTTTCTTATAGAACAATAATATTCCATAACATTCATATACCATAACTTATTCAGCCATTCTCTAATTGATGGACATCCACTCAGTTTCCAGTTTCGGGCCACTACAAGAAGGGCTGCCACAAGCATTTTTGCACATGTGGGTCCCTTTCCCTTCTTTAAGATCTCTTTGGGGTATAAGCCCAGTAGAAACACTGCTGGATCAAAGGGTATGCACAGTTTGTTAATTCTTTGAGCATAGTTCCAAATGAACCTTGACTTGTAATGATACCATTTTATACAACAAATGTAGCACACACATATACAAATATGTATATATGTATGCTCACAGAAAATAAATACACAGGTGTATATGAAATAATGTATTATATATACACATATGTATATACATATGCACATATATAACATATATGTATTTCTTCAAATAGAAGGGTGACTTTTTCTATTCAATGAAAGTTTAGAAAAATGTTATTGTAGGAGTTTAAAAAAATTTATGTCAGAATCACTCACAATTTATTCTTTATATTTCTGGAGGATGTTTTTGATTGCCACAATTAACAGTTTCTTTTTTCTTTTTGGTTCATTAAGTTTATTATCCTAGTGTGAAAAATCTTCATAGGAAATAGAGATTGTGATGAGTTATCTGCTGAGTATATGCTCCTGTCCTCTGAGCAAACTTGTCTTCTTAGTAATGAGGTCTTTCTTTCTGGGAAAGGATCATTTTGGAGATAGTTCTACTATTAAAAAAGCTTTTGTTTTTATTGACTAGCTTCTCTTATAGCAATATAAACTTTCTTTTTCACCTCCTACATTATAGGAATATTTTTTTATGTACTGTGAAATTGTTTTCTTATAGGCATCTTTCCAAAGCATCTCTTTCATCTGTCCCCTTCTCTTTATTCACCTAGTCATAACCCTAGTTCAGATCTTCATTATGTCTATTTTGAATCATTGCAATAGCTTCCAAGGTGGGCTTCCTGACTCCAATATTTCCCTTTTTTATCCTCTACATAATGGCCAAATAGTTTTTCCTAAAGCATGTTTCTGAACTTTTTACTCCTTTTGCCAAAAGCTCTAGATACATTTACTTCCTCTATGGGGAAAAAAAAAAACAAAACCTCATCTCCTTTGACATTTAAAATCCTCCACAATATGGATCCAGCCTATCTTGTGTATTTGTGTATTGTACAATTATAGCCTGTCATGAATTACACATTGCTTTCCTCCATGCACTCTACATTCCAATGACACTGGCCTCCATATTGTTCCTCCTACATGATAATCTATATCCTATTTCTGTGTCTTTGCATCCACTGTCCCTCTAACCCTTCTTTTTTGCCTTATAGAATCCCTAGTTTCCTTCAAAGCTGATCTCAAGTGCTATTTCCAATTCAGTGTCTTTCTTGATTTTGTCAGATGTTAGTCTCTTTGCAATTACTTTGAATTTTTAAAATATTTATTTAAATAGAAAAAAGAAAGAAAAGAAGGGAACATGTATTTATTGAGCTCTGCTATACGCCAGGAACTGTACTAAATGCCTCACAAATATTATCTTATTTTATCCTCATACCAATCCTAGAAGGTGGGGTCATTGGTATTTCCATTTTCAAGCTGAGGAAATGGAGTCAGACAGAGATAAATGACTTACCAGGTTAACACAATTAGTATCTGGGACTGAATTTGAACTTGGCTCGTCCTGCATTCAGGGCTTATATCATGTAGCTATATATATGTGTGTATGATATATATGTGTGTGTGTGTGTGTGTGTGTGTGTGTGTGTATCCTATTTTGCCCAATAAAATGTAAGTTCTCAGTGAGAACTGTTTTGTTTTTGTTGTTATACCTGTACCTAGCATAATGCTTGGCTCATTATAGGTACTTAAAATATTTGTTGATAGATTGACCACCATCTTCTTCCATTAGATAAAAACATGTAATAATATTAAGTGCTTATGATGTATTCAGCACTGAATTTTCTGCTTTTTGAATCACAACTAGGGAAGCATATTAGTACTGCGTAGAATAGATAGGTCAACATTCACAGCTACATATGAGCTCCAAATGCTTTGTTTTCAGTTATTATTTTCATAAGACCATTCAGATAGTACATAGAACAAGTAGATCACTGATGTTTTCCACATTATAATAATCGCCAAACACTTCTACCTGTCATTTGAAGAGCTTGACCCTATCAAATAAATCAAGAATGCCATAGACCAACAACAGGTAAGTATAATAATCAGCAGCATAATTTATCAGAATTTATGACCATAAACTACATAGACAATATGTCATTTTCTCTCTGGGCATAAATAATTTGACAGATATCTCTCTTAATGACTTGGACCATCATCTTATATTTTTTTGTGTTATATTTGTTTAATCTTGGGTTTCCAAGCATTTACATAAGTAATAATTGATTTCTGTGTTTTTCTTTCCCTGAACCTTCAACTAATACCTCATAAGATAGGCTATATTTCTGGCAATTCTGAGAAAATCTGTCCTGTTGCATGTAAACCCACATCTGAGGTTTCAGACAGGCTAGGGGACCCCATAGAATTATAGAAATTATAAACTCAAAAACAGGTTCCCTTGTAAATAAATGAGTCAACCCATAAGTGTTCTAAACTTATTGCTTAATCAACCAGCTTATCTTTTAATCTTCTGACTCTCTTCATTTGTTTCAAGGGGAATGTTTTTGATCTGACAGTTCAAAATAGTATAAGTTGAAAGAAGAAATAGAAAAATAGGGCAAAATATATTTTATATCTCCACAAGGGGGCCCTCTTGCTGTGATTTTTAAAAATCGAGTGATTTAGAAATAAAATTTCATATTACTAGATTAGATGAATTTTTCTTATGTCTTTTAGTTTTTAATAGCATGCACACCTCTTAAAAGTACTGCCTTTAAAATCTATATAATAATAATTTTAAAGCTATGGTTTTACTTTTGTATAACTGCTAATTAAATATTTGAAACAGGGTAATAAAGTATGAGATCTATTTGACTTCTGCTAAGTTAAAAGGACTTTTTAAGAAGGACTGTGTAATAGAAATATAAAGAACATATAAGTACAATTTTTCTTTGTCGTTAATTTGTTTTTAAAATAACTAATAGCATTTGTATTAATACATAGAACTGTTTTTCTTTACCTTCCATTAGGTAGAAGATTTTAAATTGTACTAATTTAAGACCTATTAGTCCTGTGTCCTTTCTGTATCTACGTTCCTTCCCAATATAAGGTTCAAAGGTTTTTAGTATTGATCTCCAGTAAGGTCTAGGAAGTCTTTTGAGTATGAGCCAGAAATATTGAGAGAAACCTACTGCCTAGATATGATTTCAGCTCAGGAATCCAGATTTATTTCTGTTTTCCAAGGACCAGTTTAGTTAAATTTGGAGAGACATCACCAAAAGCTTGTCACTAAAAAAGGCAGAGAAGGGCAAAGGATGCTTCCTAGTGGTTCTTAATGTGGTGTGGGTCTATGACATTAGAGGACCCATACATAGATTTCATGGGGTCTATGAATATAGATGAAAAAACAATTATATCTCTATTCTCATTAACCCTTAACTGAAATAGAAGTATTTGCTCCAATTATGAATCTAGGCACATTTTTATGAAAAAGGATCCTAGGCTTCAACAGATAGTCAAAGGGCTCTGGTAACACCAAAAATGTTTAGAAGAGCTGCGATAGAAGAAGTACTCACTAAAAAAACTCATAGATACTCTAAATATTTACAAAACATATTTCAGACATCCCACATCGTCATAAGATTTATCGACAGCATAAGCTCTTTATCTCATATTGCTCTCTCTCATAGCTTTTCCTGATTATCTCACCTTGTCTTGGACTCTCAGCCGTTCATGAAAACCTTTCCCAGAGCTTATGGTGATTTTTAGGGCCTTTCTCAGATATTTATGACTGCCTTTCTTTATTATTGTAAACAGTGCCAGGGGTCAACTAATTATCTTTCTACACAGAGCTTTTCCACTAAACTAGGTTGACATAGTTAGGAAAGTGACACTTTTCTGTTTGTTCATAGTCTGTGGTATGTATTAAGTTTTGTTTCGCTATAGATATAAGTCGTTATAGGGATAGGGATTAGTCCTAAAATTTCATTGGTATAAGGAGCATGTCACAGGTGGATAATCTTCCCCTACCAATGCAGGTTGGCATTTTATTTACTACTTACCTTCACAGAGAATTGCTTAGTTTACTGAAATGTTACATGACTTGTCTAGGGTCATATAGCCAATATGTGTCAAATACAGGACTTGGATGCAGATTCTTCTTACTTTGAGGTTAGCTCATTACTTACTATATCTTTGCCTCTCTGTATGTAGATACAGCTTTTAAAAGTTCCAATATTTCCAATATTCCAAACTTTTTTTTTTCAAATTTTTATCAAATCTCCAGCCAAACATCTTTAAATTATGGTATACAAACAATATTTCAATAAGAAAAAAAATAGCTTTCAGATGATACCTGAAAAGAAATTTCAAAAGAAAATAATGTGTTGGTCACATGCTTTAAATTACAATATAATGGGTAGGGCAATGTGATTCCCTGACTACCTGATGTGGTAATGAGGAGGATGGGTGCTGGAGAGGAATCTCTGTCCTTTTGTCATCCATTGTTCCCACTTGTCACTGTTTAATCTTTAGATTGCTTAAAATCTAACACTATCCAAGGAAGTCAAATGGACTCTTGTCTCTTCTTGGGCAGGAACTAAATGTTTGCCCTATATCAGTGGCTGCCTTTTGAACATGGAGAGTTCAAGTAACACTTGGGATTTCTCATTTATGTAACATGTTGTTCCTACTCAGGAGGAACCTGGGAAGTTCAGAATCTGGCAGTATCTCAAGGAATAGCTTCCTCACAAGAGAAAGAATGCCAGTCCCTCCTTACATTCTTTCCCTAAACATTTTTCAGTCTCTGCATATGGGCACATATGTACAGTTTATGAGTCATATGCAATCATATCCATGTACAGCAAGCCAGCCTGGCTGAATTAGCAGGGAGCCTGAGAGAGAGATAAGAGGCAGCATGTGCCAGGCAAATAAATTTTCTATACCAGTACTACCAGTTTGGCCACTATCCCCTCTTAAACGCTCATGAAGATAGCCTAGGACCCTTGGGAATGGCAGTGTCCCTCAAACCACTAGTCCTGTCCCTGTGGCCAGCATCAAGAGGAAAATGATGGTGAGATGATAGTTTTCCCCTTATCACACCAGCATTAACTGTTGACCAGCTATCACCAATAATCAGATAGGCACAAGAACCCTAGGAGTGGGAGCACACCCCTAAAACACTGATCCAGCTTCCTTCCCAACCCTTGCAGCCATCACTTTGACAGGAGGTTCTTATGACAGTCTCATCATTCTTAGCTGGTTAGCTAGTCTGCTAGCTAACTTCTACTATAAAAGAGGCAGACAGGCCAGCCTGAAGCAGCAGGGTACCTTGATGGGAAGATAGGAGGCAACATGTATCATGCAGGTCAGGCTACGACCAATACTCTGTCTGGGTCATATAGCCAATGCTCTGTGGATCCACCCCAGAACCCAAGAGTCTTAGACACTAGTGCCACCAGCCCCATACCCATAACCATCATCCTGCAAGCAGCTTCCATGGAGAGGCAGCCCAGCAGCTGCTCCTGCAGGTGTTATATCTATTAAAGACCTAGAAAGAAAGTTCTTATCACCAAAGTCCTTGGAATCATCAAATTCAACATCAGAAAATGATATGATTTTATTAGTGGAAATGATATTGAAGAAGAGGCATTCTAATCTGACTTGTACATCCTAAGGACTATGAAACTTTCTCACTACAGCTAAAAATTCCATAGGTGTGTCTTCCTCATTTGAATGGGAACTCCCTGAGAGCAAAGACTCTCTTACTTTCCTGTTTATGTTCCTGTGCTTATTCTTTGCCCCCAGGAAACGCTTAATACATGCTTTATTCCTTTATTTATATATCATATCCATGTGCAAAAAATTCAAATATAATAGATTTTACATGCATTTTATATGTATGTCATCTTTACAGAATTCAGGGAGCTGCTCTAATCCACACAACTGTAGACTAAATGGTTCATATATTCACCCTGTACTGTTAACTAGCCTTTTTATCATCTGAATAGTCCAAACACTTTTGTTGCAAATTACTGTCGCTTTTAAATGCATTATTCTCTTCTCCCTGCAACCCAATCTTTTTCACTAGTGCTGTCCACCATGGTCACTAGCCCCAGTTTTGGGTGGCTGGATGATCTGGGAGAAATAAGGCTATTTCTTGTTCTTAGGGGTTAAGGTATGTAGGAAATCTGAGACCTCCAAAGATGGAATAGCAGACAGAAACATACTCCCTCTTAATTTGCCCCTTCTTCACCTGGAAAAGAATGAGTTAATAGATTGGATCAGTCCCGGGAGTCTTCTACATTCTCCATTGATATGTCTAAATTTGATATTTCCTTAGTGTTGGAAGATCCCACTTTGAAATATTTGATATTTCTTGCTCTAAATTATTACTCTATGGTTTACCCTGTGGATACAACTGTCCAGCTGCAACTGTTTTAGGAAGACTTTGTGAGTCTCAGTTCTTCAAATCTCCTAGTTTTCTGACCACCAATTTATTGATCAGGGAGTCTGATCAGAGCAGCTAGGTGGCACAGTAGATAGAGTAAGGAAGACCTGATTTTAAATATGACCTAGCTGTGTGACCCTGGGCAAGTTGCGTCATTCAGTTTGCCTCAGTTTCCTCATCTGTAAAATGAGATGGAAAAGAAAATGGCAAACCACTCTTGTATTTTTGCTGAGAAAACCCAAGGATCACAAAGAGTTAGACATAGCTGAAATGACTGAACAACAACAAAATTGACTGCTTTCCTTATAGGCAGTAAGCATTATTTTTAATATATATATTTTTGAAGGTCACCATTCATTTTCTGGAACTATTTTGTAAGAAGATAAATTCCCCAATCCCCGAACTTCTTGACATGAAATTCCATTTGTGTGCAGACTAAATGGATTCCATGTTTTGACTGATGGCCAATAGTGAATTAGAGTTATATTAATGCTTGTTCTTCTCCATGTTCTATTGGTTTGAGGCTGTAACTATGAGGTGAATTTCTCAGTTGTACTCCAGAGTACAAGTCAATAGGTAGCCATGATTCTTGCCCAAATTTCAACATTTTAGAGTACAGCCTGTAGCAAAATTTCTTGTAACAGTGTAAGAATATATTAATTAATATATTAATAATAACAATAAATAAATAAATACATAAATGTATTAATAAAGAATAATATAATGAGAATATAATAAATATAATATATTAATTAACAGAATAATTAATATTAAATGCCACATGCTAATTTCAGTGAACTTTTTGCTTAGGCTCCAGTATCCCTACCATTTATGTTTAGTAGGATGTGATTAAATTTTCCTGGCTGTGAGTCTCCTTGAGGTTATATGGCATTGTTCTAGATTTAAATTCCTTCTAGATTGAGTTCCAATTTGAGTTACTTTCTTTCAAAATCTCCTCTTCAGCATAAATAAATCTTGGCAGAAAGACTATATGCAAAGAAACACTTCTCCTGGCTTTGGTCATTATAGAAGTCTGCTCTTATAATTTGTTGAGCTCCTAGTTAACCAAATGATCACTTAGAAAACTGCTAGGAAGTTCACTATCACTCTGGGATGCATTGTTCTTCATATATGGAAATTGGATAAACTAGATAAAATGTTAAAGTTAAGGATACAACTGCCATTGTTTTCTCCCCTTTTCCCCCCGTTCACATTATTAACTTCCTTTCCACTTTTTCAATTCTGAATCTTGTCTGTCATTATGGCTGATCCTGGGTTCTCAAAATTTCTACCACCAGCCCAGGTAAATGTGATCGCTTTTTTCTTCACTTAGTCTGGTGAACTTATGGTGATAACTTTTCTTCTTCCCTAGTCACAATGTCCATTTTTAGAACAAAGAGAGGTTATAATCTGTATTCATGGAGGACATACCCACAAATGGATCATTGCATTTTGAAATGAATGACATAGTAAGATATGCATATAAACCCCAAACTCAGAGAACCAAGCTCCTAGGTTACTTATATTTATTTTGTTTGAATATGTTTTTGTATAGTTACATATGTTTAAATGGAAAACAACAGAAAATCTCCATATTTTAAACAAATGTAATCTGGTCAGGGACTGAATTTACAATCTAATTACATTATAATAAATCAAGAATGTTTGTGATGGCACCTAGCATACAGTTCAAACCCACCACATGTATAGCAATAATAATAAGAAAATTTGTTGGCCAAAATGTTGTAATAGCAACTAAAAATACATGAATAAATTTTAATATTGAGTCAGGAAGCAGCAGACATACAGTGTGTATTTGAAGCACATGTATCATTTGAAAAAGAGCCAGAATTATAGAGCTAAAGATTAAAGTGTGATTTAGAGATATATTCTACTCTGTATGCACGTGCATCTCTTCCATTAGCATTAATAGAATTTGCATGCGCACAGTGAGAGAAAGGAACAGAAATTTGTTGAGAGGAAAAGAGGAATGATTTTAAACTTTGCCTATAATTCCCCAAGCGTGGGACTGTATTATTAAAAGCTTTGTGAAAGGCCTTAATTTAGGGACTGAGATATAGAAGCTCTGTATCAAACTACTACATGTATACTTCGTTTATATTATTAGAGAAAACATAGTCAAGCAAGCTAAGAGCTTTGCTTTTTAAAGATTGGGCTTGGAGCTCATGATGATTCTGTAGCAGTGAGGAGGACAGAATACATGTATCGTGTATTCTGTAACCTCACTGGTACTGCTCCTGAAGTTTAATATTTTAAAGTCATTGTTTATGCTATTGGTCCAAAAAACTAGTTGTATATATTTTGGAAGACAGAACATTAAATATATGTTGCCTCATCCAGGTTTCACAATATTACTGCCATTTTGGAGCCATTTAAAAAATATAGGACAACTAAATCCAGTTGCTAGACTTATTGACTAGAAAACTAGGTTCATATGATCCTAAGATAAGCAATTATAGACTTGGCTAAGGTGATAGGAATTGGGGGGAAAGCAGAATAAATTTGCACCTGCACTCTTCCCATCTCTTGTCATCAGATACCCATTGCTATCATGATGTCCTTTCTTTAGACTTGATAATGTATCCAGGCTTTTTTCCCCTTTAAATGCTTCTGTATCTGAAATTATCTTTATTCAAGTCAAATCAAAAACACTCATTTCTTCATTAAGATATTAAGGAGATCAAAAGATATGAACAGTTTTTTATAAAGAAATCAACACTATACATAATCATATGAAAAGATGCTCTAAATCATTATTGATTAGAAAAATGCAAGTTAAAATAATTTTGAAATACCATCTTATGTGTAGCAGATTGTCAAAAATGATAGAAGAGGGAAAATGACAATTGCTGGAGGAAATGTGGGAAAATTTGGACATTAACACATTACTGGTGGAATTGTGAATTGATTCAACAATTTTGAAGAAAAATCTGGAATTTTATGCCCCTAAAGATATAAAATTGTGCATGCCTTTTGATACAACAATTACACTAGATGTATTTCCTAAGGTGATCAGAGAAAAAGGGTAAGAACATATATATTTTAACATATTTATAGAAGCTTTCTTTATGGAGACAAAGAACTGGATATTGGAGGAATGCCCATCTTATTGAGGAATGACTGAATAAGCTGTAATATATGATTGTGACGGAATGATGGAATACTACTGTGCTGTAAGAAATGATGAGCTGATTGATTTTAGAAAAAAGACATGGAAAGACTTTCATGAAGTAGTGAAAAGTAAAATGAGCAAAACTGTGAATATTGTATACATTAACAACAATATCATTCAAGGAATAGTTATGAACAACCAAATCATTCTGAGTAAATAATCAATGACAAAGGACCTATGAAGGAAGATGTTATCTATCTCCAAAAAAAGAAATAACAAATATATATGTATATATATACATATATACATATTATGGTTTGATGCATATTTATAAATCTGTCTCAGATGGTAGCCTCCTCTAGTGTACTATGGGGAGGAAGGGAGGAAGACAGTTTGAAACTTAAAATGTAGCAAAAATAAGTAAACAAAATAAAATAATATTATTTTAGAAAATAAGCTGGTCAAAGTAATACACAAATATCTGAATTCCTCATAACCTTAACTCAGGGATACTTTGAATTTTAAAAGAGAAATTTATTCACCAAATGTATTTTCAATTGATGGAAGAGGACATCTCTTTGAGCTACAGAAACTTTGTGGCATCTTTTGCTTAGAGTGATGTGATCATCTTTTCCTACAGTAGAAAAAGAGGGATTTACAACTTACAACAATTTACAACAACTCCCTATTTCTGAAAAATCAACCACTCCTGGAGTAGATTAATTTTTATGATATAAGAAAAAATGAGTCTAGAAGTGTCTAGCTAAATGTCAGCTATTATTATTTCTCTACCTGATCATTTCCTCCAGTTGATAGCCAGGTCATAGAAAAAACCAAGTACTCTAGTGAGCAGCACTTCTGTTGTGAATTCTGGATAATGGATTTACCTTTAGAAACTTTCTAGCTTATTATCATTTTTTATAAACTGTGGCTTCCATAGCTGAACACAATATTCCAAATGAGATTCTTAGACGTATGTAACATGTTATCCAAAAGGCCACTGAAATTATGCCTTGTTCCAATGGAAGAGGCTGATGAACAAGTTATCTAACTCCTATGAGAATGGGCTAATACTGGCCTTAGTGGATGATGACCAAACTTAGTTGCTGGTGTGGGAAATTTTGTCAAGAATCTGATAATTGTCAGAAATATTACATACATTACCTTGATGATTTCTGAAGTCATTCTGAAGTCATTTGCAGGTCCTCTTAGGGAGACTTTAAATTTTTTTCTGGGATTACTGTGGAGATAGTGATATGAATTGCAAAGGATACCAAAACAAAAAAGATAGTGGATTTGGTAGTTTTATTTTTAAATTGAATTTAAAAAAATTAACAAGAATTTTTTTCACCTTCTACTCCCAATCCCTAACTTTAGAAAGGGAAAAAAAAAGGAAAACAAAACCCTTGTAACAAATATGCTTTGTCAAATAAATGGAAATTCTCAGAATAAGCCTTGCCATAAGTCCTCTGTAATCTTGGGTGGTCATCACATTGACCAGAGTTCTTTCAAAGTTCTTTCAAATACCAGAATATTTTAACATTGTTTGTATTAACAAAATTATTACTGCATAAATTGTTCTCCTGGTTCTTCTCACTGTACTCTGTATCAGATTATATAAATGTTTGCAGTCTTTCTGAAATCTCCTTTATCATTTCTAATTGCACAATGCTATTCCAATACAATTGTATATCAAATTTGATTTAGCCATTCTTTCAATGAATGCTTCCTTAGTTTTCAGTTCTTCAGCCATAAAAAGAGCTGTCATAAATATTTTTATACACATAGGTCTTTTTCCTCTTCCATTGATCTCTTTGAGGTATAAACCTAGTAATTGTATTCCTAAGTCAAAAGTTATGCATATTTTAATAACTTTCCAGTTCAAATGGGCACATCGATTCACAGCTTATCAAAAGTGCATTCATATATTTGTTTTCCCATAGCCACTTCAGCATTTGTCATTTTTATTTTCTGTAAATATTATCAATTGGTTGGGAGTGAGGTTCAATCCTACTCTTGCTTTAATTTTCATTTCTTTAATAATTAATGACTTGGGGGCAGCTAGTTGGTGTAGCAAATAGAGTAGCAGCCCTGAAGACAGGAGGACCTAAGTTCAAATCTGACCTCAGACACTTAACACTTCCTGGCAGTGTGACTTTGGGCAAGTCACTTAACTCCAATTGCCTTAGTAAAAAAAAAAAAAAATTAATGATTTGGAATATTTTTTAAAATATGGCTATTTGTAGCTCGAATTTCTTCTGTTGGGAACATATCACAGTGGCATAGTGATTAGAGTGCTGGGCTTGAAGTCAAGAAGGCCTGAATAGAAATCCAGCCACAGATGGTTATTGGCTGTGTGATACTGGGCAAGTCACTTTACTGCTGTTTACCTCATGGGGATAATATTTAACACCTACCTTGCAGTATTGTTGCAAGGATCAAATGAGAGAATAATTGTGAAGCATTTAGCTTAGTGCCTGACACACAGTAGGTATATCATTCTTATTACATACATCATCTTATTTGGTTCTCACAACCCACCTTGTAAGGTTTACAGTTAAGGTAAGTGAGGATCAGGAAGGACATAATCACTCAGCTAGTCAGTGTTGGAAGTAAGATTAGAATCCTCTTCCTAGATCCAATTCTCTTTTCCATCTTTATTGTGCCATGATGCTTAGCATGTTGTATGGAAAGGAGGATGAAGTCTTCCCTAATCCCCTAGTCAGTAGTATCCAGACTCCTCCATTACATTCCTAGAAAGTTTGTTATCCAGAAAGACCACTTCAGCCTTGGAATTCAGACCTTGCAATTACCCTCAGCACCTGCTTGCTTACTTACTTACTTTACAAGTACCTCTTACAGAACTTTTAATTTAATTTAATTTAATCCTCTTCATTTCTCATTAGACCACAATTCAGATTCCTCCTCACACTCCCTTCCAGTTGGTCATGGTGATCTTTCTGGGGTCAAGGCTGTGAGAATTGACAAAATGGGGCTTGGCAAAGTGATCCCCAAACCAACAGTTAATGTGCAGATTCAACTTAAGAATAAGTTGGGCTAGGGCTAGTTTAGCCTTCTTGAATAGATCTGTAACCACGTCCATAAGTCTCTTGACAAATTACTCCATTAGAAATACATGTTCCAAGCTAAGCACTGACTCATTGTCTGGGAAATGTTGGGAGAATGGAGCGTACCCTTGTCTAAGATTCCACATCTGTCCCTTGGCAGGCTTGGCCTGAACCCTGCCATCACAGATTTCTCTTAGTATCAAAAACAAAATTCTCAAGTGCATCCAACAGGGGATTCTCTTCTATTATCATTGGAATCCATTTTGGATCAGATCCTGATAGGTAAGAGTTTATCAGTATTACTTCAGATTGGTTATGGGGGAATTCACAGGAACGGAACTGGAAGCAGTTTGACTTTGGCCAAGAGCCTAGGAAATTCTTCCTATTGGTCAGAAAATCTTTCTGGTGGCCAGAACCACTTGCCTGAGGTTGGAAAGCATGTTCCAACTGTAGTTGGAACTAGTCTTTTTTTTTCCTTGGGGGTCTGCCAATGGCAGGCAGAGGTTGGTGGCATCCGTTAGGAGACATTTCATCCTGGCTTCAACCCCAGAATTCTGTTACTATGACGCCTCAGGAAGAGACACTCCCTCAGATGATGTCTAGAGAGTGTGGTCTTAGGAATTGTAGTCTTTGGTGGGAGGGTTGAAAGGAAGAAGGTGTGTAAGCTGTTGTTTAGGACCAGTGGTGAAAATACAGTTAAATAAGGGCCATGTATAGGATTTTAAAATTAGAATTCCAGGCAATAAAACAAGAAATGGGAGAAAAGTTAAAACATGAACCACAAGTTTTTGGGATGCGCAGGATCTAGAGCAATGGTTCTCAAAAGTGTAGTCCAGGGAATTTTAGGAGTCTCTGAAACCATTTCAGAGGTTTTACAAGTTCAAAATTGATAACTCTAATGCACATAAACAAAAACTCTTTGGACAGATCCTCAATAATTTTTAATAGCAAAAAAGGATATTAAGAACAAGTTTGAAAACCATGGGAATAGTGATAGCCCTCATATGGACTTTGCTAATCCTCTGCATCTGTGCTGATTGCTCTTCAGACATTTCAGTTTTATATACTAGCTAGTTTCAAGAATAACAAATTGCCTGGAACTCATGGAAAGAAAAATCAGGTTATCTTTTAAAAGTTAAGAGACTGTCATCTTTTAGGTACTGAACACTTCATAAACCATCCACACGTTATACACTGATAGTCTTTAAATTAACTTGGTGTGATGGTCACTGAGAATCCAAAGTAGCAATGTAGAGAGAAAAGATTGGAAATCTTCAGTATTGCATTGGCCCCACTAGATTCTCAAATAAACCTCAGATTACACTGCATCATCCCCCACTTCAAAGACAAGCTTTTGCTACAAGTTTTAACTTTGACTTTTCCTGTGGGTAACATGTTCCCATGTAATCAAAGAGAGATAAAGAGAACTGGGAGGCTGCTTCCACTGGAGATCATGAGCTATAATCAAGGATCCCAAAAAGAAGCATGAGGGTGTGGTCTTGAATATTCTTTGATTAGACTTTGAAAGTCATATGGCAATAGTGACAGTTCCTTAGATATGTGCAAATAAGAAGTTTGAAATTTGGGAATTTTTTCTTTATTTTTAATCTGAAAGAAAGAGATTACCTAATACACTATAAGCTTTTTAATATGGGAGGGGAACATTAAGCAACAAAGGTGAAAGCATTTAGCTTCATTGACCCAAAGGAGCAGAAAATATAAAAAAAAAATCATGTTTTACCAAAATAAAAAAGACTTCTGCAGCCCTCTTTTCGAATTATGTGCATTTCTCTGAATAAGAAAAATAGAAACTATTCAGTCTCTGCATCAACTACCTAAAGGTCTCTAGTTAGATACCTCTAGATACAAATTTTATATGACTTTTGTGCAGAGATTCCCAGCCTTGATTTTGGGAGCCTTCAGGGTATCTCCAATTATCTTATGGAATGTTGTGAAATTCTCAAAAGATTCAGAAAACAAAATTAATTTTAATTCACTTTGATTTTTTATGTCACACAGCCATATGGGTAGTGCTGCTATATTCCACAGCTTGGGGGTTCAGAGGCTAAAAGGACCCCCAGAGACAAACTTGGAAGTCACATTTTCAGGGCAGCAGCATAACTCCCTACCTAACAGAAGCTTCTGGCATTTTAACAAGAAAGATTAGCAGAAAGATATCAGAGACAGATAAGGATTAAGAAAATGCTGTATTTATACACAGTATCACCGTCCTAACTAGAATAAGACAAATTAGGTTTTGTCCCAGGGTTCTGACATCTGGTGTTAGAGTCCTTCTTACCCGTGAGTGGCAATGTCTTCACAATTTGCTTCATAGTTCTACATGAACATGGGACCCATCTGCCTTTCTGGGATTATCTAAGTGTAAGATTTCATGGTTGTGCAGCACTTCTCATAGAACTGTCCTTTGCATTGCTATATTTATTCATTATTTCTCTACCATCTCAGCTGAACTGTGCCTTAGGCATAGCTTCAGAAAGTTATTATGTGCAATATCTACTTCAGCTAATCCCTTTTTTCTGAAGTTGAGTTGTTTAGTTTTGGGTATTATAAATCATGGGATTTAGGGCTGAAACGGACCTTAGAGAGCATATAGTCCTCTACTACGATTAAGGAAACTGAAACTAAGAGAATTAAAATACACAGAAGGTAAGTAACACAAGAACTGGGATTTGTCTTCACATCTTTTGATTACAAAGCTAGTGCTCTTCCCCTCTCCCTCTCCCCCCCCCCCCATATCTTCTTGTTCACTGAGTTCTTGGATATCCCTCCTAACAGGGCTCTTTACCTTTTCCATACAGACAGATTCTTATTCTTGAAAACCATGATTACAACATTTCGGTGCACTGCAGAATCAATACAGTGTTTTTCAGATGATGAGGCTATTGGGTTCAGTAATGGGGCAAGCTGAAAAGATCTTTTTACTCTCCCATATGTTGCTGCATGGCAAGGAATAATAGCAAGAGAATAGATTTGCAAATCTGTTTTTCTTGTTCAACTCACAGTAACAGGTTGATATGTTTTTTCATGAAGTAGAGCTGAGAGGACTTACAATCAATACTTTGTGGAAGGTTGGGAAGTTATAGTTTGAGAAATGGGTGGTGGTAAGACTGCCACTTGATTCTCAGAACTCTTTTCTTAATATGTCCAATTTTAAGTAAATGTCCTTCTGCATTGCTACGTGATCACAAAATTATTTCTATTTGTACAAGGGACATTTAAAGAAGAAAAAACTAATGATTAGATAATGCATCTGAACAGGTTACAGGAACCTGAATATGGCAGAGGTTTTTAAATACACAGGGAAATAAATATAAGTGTAATAGGGATTAAAGAAAGAACTGGCATTCTGGGATTTGTAGCTCAGAAAGACAACATTCCCTTTCAGTGCTAAGTGATTTGGGACTTCTGAGAGTTCTTAGCAAGGAGTCAGATGAGTCTTATGTAGAAATTCTTTCTCCTACCCCCTACTTTCCCACCTCCATTTGAAAAACCCTCATAGGAAATATTCATAGTCAATCAAAACAAATTCCCATGTTGGTCATGTCTAAAAATGTATGCCTTGTTTTGCATCTTGAGTTCATTCCCTTTATGTTAGGAGGTGCTTATCTGAGAGCACTTAAAGGAATATATATAACCTATGGCGACAGACTAAAAGAAGGATCAGGGAATATCAGAGTTTAGGAATGGCATGAGTCATAGTGATACTCCACTATCTTGACCTAGACTTAAGATGATATGGAAAGAATCAGAAATAGAGAAGAGGTGCAGTTGTGGCAGAGAAGGAAGACACCTGTGTAGACTATTGAACCTTGAAAACATTTCTCAATAAATGACTGGGAATGAAATTATTAGTTTTATTTCCTGCTTCAATGATTGAAGGAAGGTTCTCCCAAAAGATCTGTTCTTTCCATAACTTCCCCTCCTGGGCCTGCCCAGTAATAGATACTGTAATGTGTTCTATTCATTTTTCTTTTCTAAACATTTCCTTTATCTTCATTTTTGCCTCAAAGATAAAATATATGCAGCTAGCTAAACTTGTCTGAATGTCAAGAATTCCCTATGTTGTTTTTGAACTATTGATTGTGTTATTGTCTTAACTTTTTTTTTGTTTGCTACAAACTATAAAATCCAGTTCATATAGAGCATGGAGAAGCATTTTTTTGTTTGACTTTATAGAGACTTTAGCATAATTTCATCTGGATAGTCACTGAGATGCAGCTGCAGGAGCAAGTGGTTTGTCACCTGGGCATGAATATTGCCTGCAGAGGCATGGAGATCACTCCTAGATGGGATAACTCTCAAATGTCATTGTCAGAGAGTTTATTTAGGCTGTGGAAATTCTCTCTTGCCCTTATCTTCCTCTTTATGGTTGGTTTTCCTAAAATGATCTCACTATATGATTGTATCAATAGTTTCTCACCTCTTTTTATAATATCTGTGTTCTCCATCCCCTATTGTACATTTGTTTTCCATCTTCCTGGAAGCCTGTGACTTGAGATCTGGACCATTATTCTTGATCCTGAACCTCCCTATTCTTGAATACAGAATCTTCTGCTTGGAATTCAATGACCTTCATAACCTAACCTCTTCCTACCTATTCACTCCTCTTTATTCACTCCTCACTATTCCTAGTTGCTACTCCAGTTACTCTGGGCTTCTGGCTATTCCACAAGCAAGGCATTCCATCACTCTACTCTCCCTATATTTTTGGAATACTCTTCCTCTTTCTTTCTACCTCTTAGCTTTTCTGACTTCTTTAAGTCTCAATTTAAAACCCCATATTCTAAAAGAAAATCTTCCCAACTCCTCTTAATTCTAGTGCCTATCTGTTAATTATTTCCCATTTATCCTATATATAGCTTGCTTTGTACATATTTGTTTATTTATTGTACTCCTTATAAGACTGTGAACTCCTTGAGAGCAAAGGACTGTCTTTTGGCATTTTTTTTCTTTTTTCTTTTTTTTATTGCAAACATTTGACACAGTACCTGCCACATAGTAGGCACTTAATAAATGTTTATTGACTCACTACTGTTTTTAGCTAGTGTATACAGCAACATAAACTTCCATTCAAAACCTGCACCTCTTATCCAGTTCCTGTTTCTGAGGCTCTCCTAGGTCATAGTTCATTGATTAATGGACAGAACATATTGCTAACAGTCAGGAGTCCTGAGTTCTAGTTCTGACTCTGACTATGAGTTACTATGTCATTATGTCATCTTGAATAAATCACTTGCTCTTTATGGAAATCAGTTTTCTCATCTGTTTCATGAAAACATTGGACTAAATCATTAGTTCTCAAACTTTTTTTCTCAAAACTCCTTTGCACTCTTAAAAACTACTGATCTCAAAGAGCTTTTGTTTTTGTGGATTATAGCTATCAGTATTTACCATATTAAAAATTAAAGCTAATTAATGAAAAATAACAGCAACAGTCATTATATTTTAATATAAATAATATTTAAAATATAAAATATTATCCAAAGCAAAAAAAAAAAGAAATTAGTGAGAAGCATGGAATTTTTAAATATATTTTTGCATATCTCCTTAATGTCTGGCTTAATAGAAGACAGTTAAATTCTCATATCTGTTTCTGCATTCAATCTGATGAGATTGTGTTATTTGTTGAAGTGTCTAAAAAAATCTAGCCTTATATTGATACATAGCTAGAAAAAGAAGCATTTTAATAGATTTTTAAAGAAAGGGTTTAGTTTTATTATGGAAAAAAGTTTTCACTTTATGGACCCCCAGGAGTACACAGACCCAGTTTGAGAAGCACTAGATTAGATCATCTCCAAGGTCCCCTTGCACCTCTACATTTCTATGATTCTTTGATAACTGACATATCCAAGGACCAATGAACATGTAGAACAATTTCCCTGAGCAAGTTACCTATCCACTCATTTCCCAGTATTCTCATGTTAATAAATCATTTCTTGTTCCTCCTTCCCAGGAGAATGTTTTAATAGAATTCCCCTCCAATACAGTTTTATAATAGAAAATCCCTTCCATATACAGTAATTAATAAAAGACAATCTATCCTCTTTCTCCCTAACTCCCATCCCAAAAGGACAGGGTCCTGGTACCACAGGCTGTTATTCTAGTTTAAAACATTTCTGCACTTCATGCATGACAATTCTGTTACTTAGGCTCACAGACTTAGAGCTGAAAGGGAATCAAGAGGTCTTCTAGTCACCAGGACCAAAAGGATTAAATTACTTATCAAAGATCAAAAGATGAGGGAGTGGTAGAACAAATACTCAGCCCTAGATCTTGTGATCTACTAGACCTTTGCTGCCTCATATTTTTATTTCTACAATAGCAACAAAGCAAAGGCAACGTCACATAGCCTGATGGAACTTGGACCAAATCATTTTGGGTGTGGAATCAGGAAGATTGGTTCAAGTCCTGCTTCTGACCCTCATTGATATTGTGACCCTGGGTAGACTGCTCTCAGTGTGCTAGGAAACTTTCTAAGATTATAAGCTGTAGGGACAATATATTGGGTAGAAGGGAGACTGATCTCTAGGGAGTTGCCTATACTAGGAAAATCACAGGATCAGAGTCTAGTCCTTATAATATATTATTAATTTTGTTGATCACAACAAAAATTATTAATATAAATTAGGAATAAGTAAGATGACCTAAGCAAGTTCAGTTTTATGGAATCATAGGATGTTAATTATGAGAGAAATCTTTGAGATATCAAGTATAAACCTATAGATAGATAGATAGAGAAGAAGAATCTAATGTTTGGTAATAGAAAGTTAATGGTCAGTGGGTTAATATTTGTTAATATATTAATATATCACAATATACAATAACAATTATATATAATATATTGATATTATTATATAATTCATGTTAATGGGTTAATAATCCATAGAATGTGAAGTCTGGGTTAGCTCCATGATGACCTCAGGATCAGCCAGAGTCAGGATCAGCAAAAGTCCTTGGTTTTTAGGGGTAGAAGTAAAGGAGATGGACGAAACTGTTACAAGTTCTCCACCTACCGACCTCCCTTCTCCTCGTTCTCCTCCAAAGTGACTCTGGTTTATCTTACTCTACCTCCTAATCCCTCCTACGATTATCTGTATACACCAAAAGATCGAGCCAGCACAGAATAGTGAGAAGGGCCATTTTCTAAGCATATGATTAGAGTATTGTCCAATAAGTAATTAGCCTTAAGTGTTCTGTTGTTTGATTCCAGTGCACCTATTCAGAGTTTCAGCCCTTTACAATAGAAGAAAACTAAATGAATGGAAAATGCATTTTTTTCTGGACTATGACATGCAGTTAGTTTTTTTCTCTATTGTGTTAAGCAACAAATAGAGAGGCATATGTTGGCCATGAATAGGCTATGATATATTTTCTTTTTTTTCTTTTAAGCTTTTTATTTTCAAAACATATGCATGGATAATTTTTCAATATTGACCCTTGCATATCCTTGTGTTTCAGATTTTCCCCTCTTTTCCCCCATCCCCTCTCCTTGATGGCAAGCAATCCAACATATGTTATACATGTTAAAATATATATTAAATCCAATATATATAAATATATTTATATAATTCTCTTGATGCACAAGAAAAATCAAATCAAAAAGGAAAGAAAATGAATAAGAAAACAAAATGCAAGTGAACAACAACAAAAAGAATGAGAATGTTATGTTGTGATCCACACTCAGTCCCCACAGTCCTCTCTCTGGGTGTAGATGACCCTCTTCATCACAAGATCATTGGAACTGGTATCAATCACCTCACTGTTGGAAAAAGTTACATTCATCAGAATTGTCATATAGTCTTGTTGTTAC